>NC_056506.1:6445767-6457447 GCF_014905685.2 Nematolebias whitei | reverse complement strand
AGATTGTTTAAGAACAGACAAAAGATATCATGAGGAACTTCAGACTTTGTGGAGTCAATTCTCTAGTATCTTGCTGTAAAAGTTAAACATGACATTTCTTTTTCAGTAAACTTGCAGTTGACCGAAACTTGAACTTTGAACAATTTACACACTTGCTCACTGAAGACAGAAAATCAGACAATGCATCATTTACCTGATTTCTTCTTTGAATGAGGATTAAGAATCATTATTACTGTTTCCCAGTTAATAAAAATGAGTAGTTCGCTTCAACATGTAAACATTGTTTGAACTAACACAATTTGATTATCAAAACATTTGTAAAATGGTAATGATAATAGAAAGTAGTCTTCTTTTACTTGATTAATTCAAGAAAGAAAGTCTCAGGATGGGTCAACCTGTATTTCTGGATGCAAATCAATGAAATGACAAGTTCTGTCCCATAAGGTCCTTAAGGTCAAATCCTGACCTTCAGGCCTAGTTCACTACAGTCCCCCCTTTGGAAATCATCGCCTGTCCATGGGGATGAATTCCAACATGAACTTACGCCTTTGAATGTCCTTGAGCTTGATGTAATCCAGCAAGGAAAACAAAAGTCAAGAGTAATCCAGCAAGGAAAACAAAAGTCAAAAGTAATCCAGCAAGGAAAACAAAAGTCAAAGGATGTAACCCACAATGTTTTTGGTAATTCCATTGTGTGGATGATAATTCCATAATGTTGTTGGTAATTCCATTGTAGCAATGCTTTAACCCCTTGGAAACAGAGTCTGTAATCCATTGGAAAAAGTCATATAATCCACAACGGTAAATCCACAACGATTGGAAGTGTTGATTGATCAGCATACAGGGGGGTTCCCTTGGATTGAACTGAAGATGCGGCCACTGGATGAAGAGTGGAGACCAACGTCAGGATTGCAGGTCTCCTCCAGCGAAGGTCGTCTCTGGGTGAAAATCAGGTTCTGAGTGTTCAGTTTGCGATGACTCATCATCGTTTGTGTGTGAGTTTACCCCCCTTTTGTCCGATGAGGGGTTGTTGGAGGCAACGACAGCAATGTCTTGGTGTGTTTCACCGACATCTGTAATGTTGTCATTCGCGCCTTCAGATTTAGTAGCGATCACCTCACTACCTTGTGCTTCAGGTTGGTTTCCCATTTCAGCGTTTTTCAAAGTTTCTAAAAACCTTTGTAGTTTCTCAGTCTCTTCCGAGCTCAGAGGTGTAGGGCCTTGTTCCTGGGACCTTTGTGATTTTATCGCCTCGGTTCGTTTCGTCCGAGGTGGGGGAGGGTTAGGTACGTCTTTTGGGGGTTCCTCTTCGGACTTCCCTTGACAATATGGGTCCTCTTGGATCCCATATCTTTGCGTCCTACGTACACCCCATATACGATAATCACGTTCATCCTCTGAAAGAGGAGCTCTTCTGTCCCAGCGTGCACCTTCATTACGTGGTTTGTTAGTTTGAAAATACTGCTTTTTCTCACCTGTTTTAGGAGGAGGCGGCGATGCACTCCGTCCTTCCATTTCTAGGGAGTGGGGTTTAACCTTTACACCAGGAAACACTTCTATGGGCGTCTTAGCATGAGAACATGCCTCGAACACATTCACAGCACACTGTTGCATGTTTGGTGGAGGAGACCTGTTCAGGTCTGTTCCTACCACTTTAGGTGAGGGTGGAGGTTTTTCTCTCCACACATGTGGAGGTGCAACAACATCTTTCTGAGGTGGTTGTGGGTGACCTGGACTCTGTCCACGGTCTTCTCTGAGTTCCAGACAAACTCGCCCCACGTCAGAACTTTTATTTGTTGCTGCGGCCAGTTTCTCCTCACATGCTTTTAAGCGTTCCTGTGATGTTTGACATTCACTTAGTAAACAGATATATTGTTCCAGTAATATCTCTCTATCCACTCTGCGTTTGTGCAGATCTTTTTTAAGCACATCTATCTCAGTTTTGCAGCGGGAAACTTGTGACACTGTCACGACGTGATCCCGTCTTAATGCAAAGTATGATTCTTTCAGCAACATTGCCATTTTAGCCAGCTTTTCATAACTTGACATTGTAATTTCTGTAGAGGTCACACTCTCTGCAACCTCCATCAGATTGTCCAATAACTCTTTTGGGTTCATGCTGTCCGCCTGTTTGCCATATGGATGTAAGGATGCTGTCAGCAGCTTCAACGCTTTCTCTAAACAGTCCTTCATCTCATAAGGATCAAAATCCTTTCCTATCACACCTGCCATGGTATTCACTGTGTAGCCTTTATCTGGTTAAAAACAGTTGCCAGCTTCGGATATTTTACAGGTAAATATTTGTATTCAAGTGTCATTGAGTTTCACACTATTTTAAGCTCTGGGTTTACACAAAAGTACTGTTTTAAGTCAACTTTTTCAGAGGAATAGGCACCTGTCTCGTAGGTTTTACCCCAATTCATGAATATTCAAGTAAATGCTTCTATGCAGTGTTACTTTTTATGTGCTTATTTCTTAACAGATACTAGATTACCAAGCTTCTCAGTGTTTCTTACTCTAAAGCACTGAATTTTTATAAACCTGCAATTTTTCTAAAAAGTCTCACAGCAACATCAGTTTAAAGACGCTTTTTAAACCGTTCTATTTCAGAAGTTCGCTATTTTAACAGCTACTCATCAACTCAGGTTGGGTGAAAAGAGAAAAGAAAATTGATAATGAGGAATAATCAGTCTTTCTTCAGAAAAACTGTTATACTCCTGTTCTCTTGCCAATATCTTCTATTTAAAAATTAAATAAGAAGATGTAATTGTTTTAGGTGGTAAAATAAAATCAGAAAAGTCTCTTTTTCCTGATATATTTACTCTTATTTAATGATCTAGCAATTAAACGTGCATTATCTTTCCAGCAAATGAGTAAACTTTATCTACTCTGTGAATATCTGTATCTGTATCTTTTAAAAAGTGTCTAATTTTTATTTTGCACCTCTGTCATGAGGAATTACCAGTGAATAAAAGTTTTTGGTAAATGCCTTTCTGCATAAATACCTTAATCACTTTTTAAATGCAAGATAACAGTTATAATTCAACTTGAGGAACGTTTATTAACTCAAAAATTTGTCTTACAGAAATAAATACGTTTAATTTCACTCAAAATAACCTAAAAACGAAGTGAAACTGTGATATCAAGTTTCTACAGGAGGGGGCAGTGTTTAGCTTTATACCAGCAGGAGCCTATGACAACTTCCTGTGAACGTTCTGTTGACATCCTGTTGTTAGCCGCTTAGCTTAAAGTTAGCTTCGGCTAAAACTCTGTCAAATCAATATTTCTGAACGGATTTCAAGCTAAAACGTGGCGTTGTTTCAACAAGCATGACTTCTTTGCATGAACATGAGTTTTTAGGGACATGTGGCAAGGCACATTTAGTGATTTTAAGCACAGCAAAGGCTTCAGTGCAACCGAGCTTTACAATCTGACATGGAGGAAGTGATGTGACACGTCACTCATCCGGTCGTTAGCTGTTAGCTTAAAATTAGCATCGGCTAGCGTGGTCCAAAAACACCATTTAATGACGGATTTCAAACTGAAATGTGGCAACATTTCAGCGATTAGGCTTCAAAGAAACGAAGCAGCGGATCAGAATCAACTTTAAAGCGTTTTTCAACTTTAAAAAGCAGATTGAAATTCCCTAAGAAGACGAGCTTCATTTCCGGGTCACGTGACTGAATCTACCAATGATAGAGCAGCAACGGGGTGGGTTCTTATATCGCTGACTCAGAGGAAGTGACGCAAGCACGTCACTCACTTCTCAGCGAATCACAGCGTCCCAACTCAGCCGTTTTCAACCAATCACGGATCGTTTTTCCAGCTAGCATGTTAGCCTTAGCCTGAACTAGTCCGTCAACTTTTCGTCTTTTAAACTGTCAAAATGCACTATTTTCTGTTAAAAATGTAACCAATAAGCTCTCAAAGCTTCACTGAGACTTCTCAGTCCTTAAAACGTTTCTCCATCTATTTAAAACAACTCGTTCGAATTTCTCAGAACCGAACCGGACCAAAACCGGGTCGGCAATAGAACCTCCGTCCGTTTAAACAGAATAAACGTTTTCCACAGCTCATCAGCTTGTCACACACAACAGACATACATTTCAGCTTTTAAACAGACACATTGACTCTCAATATCAGCTTTCAAAGCATCATTAGCTGCTAACATGCAGTATTTTCTCCAAGCATCGCAGCTCAGCTCGCTGCGTTTCACAGCAGCTGATTCTGCATGTTCTTCACAGCAGAATCTGCAATTTTTTCTTTCATGCCAACATGATATTCAATTGTCACACGAATACAGTCCATTTTATGAATTTATACGGGCCACCAGATGTAGTACAAACGTACGGACGGGCCACCAGATGTAATAAGAACATACGGACGGGCCACCAGATGTAGTATGAACATATGCTGATATATTCATAAATTAAACGGATTCTTTCATTTTTCTGGACTGTATAATAACGTGCATCTGAATTTAATAAAATGTGGACGTGAGACGTTAATTATCTTTGACTCACCAACGACAGTGGGTCATTTATTAACAGAATCAAGTTTAACACATCACACATTTACATTAATTGGCAAGAATTGAAAATAACGACAGCTTATTAATCAGTTTACAGGAAGTAAACAATGCAGCGATTGTTCTCACTTCCAGTAGTACAACAGATTATTAACCACACGGCAGTGATTGAAAAACTTTGCTTCAGACATTTCTAAAAATATCTGTAATGATTTTTAGCAGATAGAAGAATTTTAAAGATGGAAAGATGAAGTTTTTCTACAGAGAGATGTGTGAGGGAATTTGTCTGTTTTAACCAGAACAGCACGCTCTTTTGGACCAGCTTGTCCCAACGGTACACTTTGGTTGAAGATTGACTTTTTACCTTTCTAAAGATATGTCAGTTCCGGCGTAAAGTTCCACTTCGAGCCACTTTTCAGCGTCTCCGTAAGAACAGCTAAACCTCGGGAGTCGTGAGACCATCCACAACAGACTTTCATAATTCCCAGATCTTCTCTGGTTCAGCTTGATTTTCTTTCTTTCATCAGCATCCTGAATTCCAGCCTTCATGAACTCTGGAACTGCTGGAGCTGCAAACTCTCCACCCGACTCCAACTGGAGGTGGAACCTCTTGCAGAACTCTCCATCATCAGCTGACTCTTCTCAAACTTACTGCTACTTACTGGGTTGAACTAGAAAGTGCCAACATTTAAAGGGCTCTATTTCCGGTTCATTTGGGAGTTTCTGATTGGTCGATGGACCAAAACAGAGGTGTGTTTTGTGATGTAAGGTGTTATGAAAAGTCAAGGAAAAGATTAAGATTGTTTAAGAACAGACAAAAGATATCATGAGGAACTTCAGACTTCATGGAGTCAATTCTCCAGTATCTTGCTGTAAAAGTTAAACATGACATTTCTTTTTCAGTAAACTTGCAGTTGACCGAAACGTGAACTTTGACCAACTTACACACTTGCTCACTGAAGACAGAAAATCAGACAATGCATCATTAACCTGATTTCTTCTTTGAATGAGGATTAAGAATCATTATTACTGTTTCCCAGTTAATAAAAATGAGTAGTTCGCTTCAACATGTAAACATTGTTTGAACTAACACAATTTGATTATCAAAACATTTGTAAAATGGTAATGATAATAGAAAGTAGTCTTCTTTTACTTGATTAATTCAAGAAAGAAAGTCTCAGGATGGGTCAACCTGTATTTCTGGATGCAAATCAATGAAATTACAAGTTCTGTCCCATAAGGTCCTTAAGGTCAAATCCTGACCTTCAGGCCTAGTTCACTCCAACATAAAAGTGAGATTCTTTGGTTATCAAGATCTCTAATTTACACAAATGATGAAGCATCCTTCAATTTTCTCAAAAAGCATCATTAATGTTTTGTTGTGAAGTTGATAAAATTTGTTGATAAAATTTGTATATTAGCATCTCTTTTTAATTTTCTAGCAAGGCAAATCTATAAAATCTGTACATCACTATATTCCTCCCCCATTTTTCTGAAACAGTAAACCAGTGTGCCCTGTTTCAGAAACATTGAAGTAAAGTTTTCCCGTTTTGGTTGTTGGTTAATAAGATTCCCGTTTTGTATTTCCCCAAAATACTGTTTATGTGTGAACCGAATCATCCCCTGTACATGATAATTTATTTATGTATTTATTTTCCAAATTAGCGCTCTATAGGAAATGTGAGATCAACCACAGTTCAGATTTTCCAGTTCATATTGAAGACCAACATTTGTTACCCAAAAAGAATACAAACAACACTTTTTCATTCTTGTCCCTGAGTCCTTAGACTAATCTGTAAAGACAAAGTGAACCCAATGGAAAAGCCAATAATTTGTTCAGGGGTAACCTTATTCATTTTTGATATAAGATTGTAAAATTATAAATCTCTTCTTTTTGTCTAAAAGCCATTGAACTAGGCAGGTGTCCCAAGTGACCACAATACTACTTTTCAAAATCAAAATTTTGCTGTAATGAAAAAGAGGGTATTATCTTTTTTCTGACAAACAAAGCTGCAGTCTTTGTTCCCCAGATGAAAAAGATTAACTTAACCCAAACTCAGTTAAAATAAAAAGTTGTAAGCAAATCTGCTTCGGGTCCCGTCTGTTAGTACAGCCAAGGATCCTCCACAGGATCAGTCACTTTAAACATACACACAGACAGACAGTCACACATAGACAGACAGGAGTTTTGCACGTGACTCACAATTTTTTCAGAATAAATGCTGGCTTATGAGTCCCACTCAAAAAATTTTTAGAAAGGGTCTTGAGCATAGTCTCACCTGTTTTTGTCAATTAAGATCTTGATTCAGGAAAGGTCTCACTTGTGCTTGTAACCTTGTAACCTTTTTAATTTGTCTGCGGCCCCAGAAAGACTTGCATGTCACCATTTTGTCTCCTAGTCCCTGCATATCCAATTGTATTTGCTTGACTCTGTCCCACACTATTTTCGTGAGTGGCTGTCTGGAATTCTCGTCTTCTTTGTTGACCAGCTGCGTCAACATTTCATCTAGTTCTCTCCTTCTTGCTCCGTCTCTCGCATAAACTTGGTTGATTACCGCTACTACCCGATTTGATTGTTTTTTCACGGTTTTATATATCATATTACTCTGCTCGAGGGGCTCCATCTCTCATTCAGCATATACCACTCATACGGCCCTCAAACTTTATTTTGTAATCCTTTCACTCCACGAGCTGCTGACCACGCATTGATCGGAGCACACACAAGCCTCGACCCAAAACAGTGTCAGCTTTTTTGTTGCACCGATCAAAACACTGATCAGCCACCTCCACCCGAGGTGTCTTTGCTCATTTATTCACAGACAGATGAGTCTGCGCGTCTCCTCTCTGTTTCCCTGTTTCCAAACAACACTTTATTCATTTTCTTCACTCCTTTTTATGCATTTTAATTGTTAAAATTTTTTTCCATCGCATCGTGTGCGGCATTTTTAATTTTGAGGGTTTTTTTTCCATCGTCTCGTATACGGAGTTTTTTAATTTGGAGTTTTTTATTTATTTTTTAGGGTGGTTTCTCCTTTTATAAATTTTTTGCACGCCTTTTCCACGGTCCCCGACTCGCGTTTTAATCCTAGTTTTATTTGCCAATTCCGTCCGTTTAAGGGGTCCCTCAATTCCCCAGCCCGACGTCAGCTGAGCTCACGTGACCCAGTCTACGTTTAACTACTGGCCCGTCGACCGATAGGAGGCGCGCTACTGCAGAGATACTACTAGGATTTTTCTTTCTTCCCTTATTTCTGTTTTTTGGCCTTCTTGCTCTCTTTTTTTATCTCTTTGGCCTTCTTACTCTCTTTTTTATCTCTTATCTTCACTTTTCTCTTTGACCTTAGTCTTAGTGCTTCTCTTTGTTATTTGTACTCTATTATCCTATTATTCTGCACACTTTAAGCTCAGTGCTCAATATCTCTAGTTATTATATTAACATTTAGCTGCTATTCCTCCTTTATTTCAGGAGACAGAACCCACCATGCTCATCCAGGGGCTTCAATTTGGTTTATGGCTGAATAGCGGAGTTTTTGGGCCTTTCGGCCAACTTAAGTAACCCGCTTACCTGTTTTAATGTAAGGTGCCTCTCCCCTCTGGATGCAAACGGCCGCTCTGCTCATGGGTCGAATCTCACCGCTCCTCGTGTGCTAGAAGATCATCACGTCGGGGTCACCATCTGAAGGATTTGGGGTGTTCAAAATGACCCGAGCACAGAATTTCAGGAGCACTTCACCTTAGTATAAAAGATTTAATTGAGACAAAGTTAAAGTATGCAGATATTACATATAATCAGAGTGCAGTCTGAGGAACAAAATCAGAGTGAACCTTGCCTGGTCAATCAGCCCGATGTTTGTTCAACCAAACTTTGTGTCTGAGCAAGATTTATAGGTTTGTCATGTCCCTCCCTTTCGGGTTCAGACAGACTTGTGATTGGATGTCCAAATCTCTTGATAGTCCGAGTGACACCATGTTCAGCCACTCAGGAGCAGATTTTATCTCCAGGGTTACTCCGAAAGCCCCAGACGGCCTCGTTCATTCTTCTACTGATAAGGGTTGTTTTACGAGCTTTGTTTTGGAACGCAGGACACTTACTCTGGCTCTCATCTGTGTAAAGCTTTAAAACACGTTTTCTGTGCGTCTGAACTATTATTAATGTGAGAGCATATATATTCAACCTGTGTTAAGTATAAAGTATCTGAATGTTGTGATTTAGCGTTATTTATGTTTAATCAACGTGTGAGCAGTGTGTCACATTGGTGGGCCCTCACTCTCAGCTGCTTTACTCAGAGAACAAAGAAGGATCGTTTCCTGCTGCACGAACAAGTGTCTTACCTGTCTCTGTTTCCCTAAGAATTATATCAAATGTGAACTTGTATGATTATCCTTAGCACTTGTGGGATTATATATAACATGAAGTAATCAGTGTATGATTATACACGCACACACCTTGTAGAAAATGCATCATTTCACATCATCAAAGAAATGTCAAGGCTTTCAAAAGATATAAAAATATATAAAAGATATCAAATCCAACACCACAACTCTCTGATATTGTTCTGTTGGAGCTTGCTCTCCAGCTTCTTCTTGTACACCTCCTTGCTGTTACTGATCTTGACTTTTAGTTGCTTCTGTGTGCTCCTCAATAATTCCCTGCCTCCCTCCCTGAATGCTCTTTTTTCTGGTTTATCAGTTCCTTCAGGTCAGTGGTAATCCAGGGTTTGTTATTGGGGAAGCATCTCACTGTTCTGGTGGGGATGGTGTTGTTTACACAGAAGTTTATATAGTCGGTCACACACTCAGTCATGGCATTGATGTCCTCTCCATGTGGCTGGTACAGTGCATCCCAGTCTGTAGCCTCAAAACAACCCTGCAGGGCTTCTTTAGCTTCCGTTGACCATTTTCTCACAGTTCTCTTTATTGCAGGTTGCCTCTGAACAAGGGGTTTATATTTTGAGCAGAGAAACACAAGATTGTGATCTGATTTGCCAAGAGGGGGTCTAGCTTTAGCGATGTATGAATCCTTGACATTTGCATAAAACAAGTCCAGCATTTTGTTTTCTCTGGTAGACCACCTGACAAACTGTTCGAATGTCGTAAGTGTAGCAGAGAGAGAGGCATGATTAAAATCCCCAGATATTGCAACAAACGCACTAGGGTGTTGTGTCTGTAGCTTAGCATCCTCGAAGCTGATGACATCACACGCAGTCTCGGCAACAGCATCGGGTTGAATGTAAACAGTTGCCAAAATAACACTGGTGAACTCTCTTGGCAAATGATATGGACAACAACTTAGGGCTAACAGTTCAATATCTGGACTGCAGAGACGACGCTTCACAGTAACATGTCCAGGATTACACCATCTGTTGTTCACAAGCACTGCCAACCCACCTCCTTTCATTTTGCCACTCCTCTTTAAATCTCTATCTGCTCATATGGTCAGAAAGCCTGGCAAGGAAACGCTGGAGTCGGGGATATGATCCTACAGCCATGTCTCAGTGAAACACATAACACTGCATTCCCGATACTCGGGATGGGTCCTTGTTAGGGCTTGAAATTCATCCAACTTGTTTCCCAGCAATCTCACATTGCCCATCATGATTGATGGAAGATATGGTTTAAACTGCATTCTTCTCTCTTTCTCCCTCTTCTTTGCTCCTGTTCTGCATCCACGACGCCTCCTTTTCAACTCATTTGGGATTTGAGGATGTAGTTGAGATATTATTTGAGCTTTGGAGATGTTAATCAGCTGCTCTCGGTTGTAAAAAACCTTGTTGTTATGGTTACGCATCATAACAAATGTCCAAAAGTAAAGATATTTCTGTAAAAATCCTTCCAGCTGCACAGCATCTGACACCAGAAGAAATAATCATCCAAAAAAGTGATTTATATCCAGAAAAAAAGAGGAATTAAAGTTTTCAAAAGTAATATCTCAGAATGAAAGTAACAGAGCTACTCCAACATGTAGCCACCTTGAGCGGCGCAATTCCAGAACTCAGCCAAGGTTCTGCTTTGAGTTTTGATTTTCTAGTTTTAACAGGAGCGACATGATCCAGAGTCTTTAAGCAGACAGAGTTGAACTGGGATGTCAGCGCCTCCGTGGTGGTGAGAAACACTGGGGGCTGAATTATCATTTCAGAGTTATAAACATCTGTGAAACGTGCGGCAGTGAAGTGGTTAATGGCCCGGCTACTACGTGCAGGAACGCACGGCTTAGGAGTTAGATGGGGGAGGATGAACTCAAACTGGACTGGCATGTGGTCTGAAAAAACATTATCACCAATTTCAAGATTACAAACAGTCACATCACGAGTTAAAACAAGGTCCAGTGTATGTCCGCGCTCTTGGGTGGGACTGTTTACATGCTGAATTAGATTAAATGAGTCCAAAAGATATAAAAAGTCCTTAACCAAGGGCTTCTCCTGACAGCACACATGCAAATTAAAGTCCCCAATAATTAAAACATGATTATAGTTTGGTGTGATTTCAGCCAAGAAATCAGAAAACTCATTTATGAAATCCTTAGACCGAGGTGGCGGTAGACGAGTGCGCATAAAGTCGAAGGCGAATGGCCGAGTTCAAAGATGCTCAGCTCAAAGCTGGCGTGGGAAACTGGGATGGGCAGTTGTTTACAGTCAAAAGTTGGTTTGAATATTGTTAATAATCCACCACCACGCCGGCCTAATGGCCACGCTGCGTTAAAATACAGACAGTTCAGTGGCAATAATTCCGTCAAGGCGCTGAACTCACCCAGAGACATCCAAGTCTCTGTGATAGAGAAAACGTCCAAATTGTGCTCTTGAAATATTCCCTGAGGACAAAAGTTTTGTTGGTAATAGATCTTGCGTTGACCAAACACATCCGGATACTGTCCAAAGTGGATCTAGCAGCGGTGAAGTTAGCACGCATCAATGGCCGCAGGTTTTTAATAACAGTCCCTCTGTTGTTTACCTGGTCCGGGCATGCGGGAAGCTGGCGATAGAATCCCTGACCACCAGCTGAAGAGGAAGATGCAGTGTGCAGGGCTTTAAGCTTTACCAGCCGCCCAGCACATTTTCCCCGGCGTCTGGAGCGAAGTCTCCGGGCAGGGAGGGGAGGAGCGCAGCAGAGGTAAACTGGCACATTCGCCAGCGGGGGGGGGGGGGGGGGGGGGGG
>NC_056506.1:6438469-6445667 GCF_014905685.2 Nematolebias whitei | reverse complement strand
GGGGGGGGAGGAGGGGGGGTGGTCGAGAGGTACGTTCATATTGGTCCAAATAAGCGACATTGGCGGCAGAAAAACGAAGATCCAGAAGCTGTTGTCGGTCACCCGCAGCGAGTTTATGTCCCAGATAAAAAATGAACAAAACACAAATGATCCGAACACCATCAGCAGAGGTGGATTGCAAGCCATGTACACGGGCGCCATCTTACAGGAAGTACCATTTATGGCGTGAAACAAAAATTTGAGGCCTGGCCACACCCCTTTAACATATACGAAAACGCAAGCTTTAGATAACTTTTACTCTCCAATGTTTTAAGGGCATATCAACCAAATTTGAAGGCAATCCTTGAAAAATTCCTAGGAGGAGTTTGTTAAAATTTGCAATTACAATCGCCCAAAAATGATCCTTTGAACCAAAATGGCCGACTTCCTGTTAGTTTTGGACCATGGCTCCAAGAGACTTTTTCATAGGTCCTGACAAGATACAGATGTTCACCGAGTGTCCGAATTATCGGTCAAAAAATGGCTTGGGGCTGAGGTTTTAAAATATTCTAGGGGGCGCTGTGGAGGCTATTGGCCCACTTATCGTGGCTTGCTGTTCAAGGGGTGGATAATGATCGATCATACTGATTTTGTTGCACTTTGGTTTAAAACTGTGCAAATTAGAGCCAAACATATGGCGACAGTGTTATGTCTTATTTCGCCACGACGTGCCGCCCACATGCTCCACCCAAAACTGTCAGTGTTGGAAACCAAGTTACACCAACATATCTTCGATCACTGGACACACTATCATGCTGATCAGGTGACAGGGGTCGGATAGGGTGGCTCGTTCAACGTAAAACTTTATACTTCCTGTTGCCAAGGGGCGTGGCTTAAGTGATGTCATGATTTGACCATTCAGTCTTGCAGGGGATCGGATGTGGATCAATCACTAAAGGTTTGATGTCTCAGACAGTTTTCTTGTGGGAGCTATTAGCGTTTCGTTTTTCATGGTGATATGTAGAACTTTGAGTTCTGGCCACGCCCCTTCATCATGCTCCGAAACAAACCATTTAGATAACTTTGTGTCCCCTATGCCTTTTGACCAAAATGGCCAAGTTTGAAACCGATTGAGCGAAATCCCTAGGAGGAGTTTGTTCAAATGCGGAAGCTGTATACTGCCAAAAAGATGTGAAAATTGGGCTGGCATTCCAAAATGGCCGCCTTCCTGTTTATCGTACAATGTTGGTGCCAGAGGGTTTTCTGTGAATCTTAGGGAATTGGACAAGCGTACCAAATTTCATGTTTCTACGACAAACTAAGGTTAATGCGGAGGGTATTTTGAAAATTTCTAGGTGGCGCTCTTGAGCCGTTTCTGTTGCGATTTTTCTCATGCCCTTAAAATACGTAATTTTTCACCAGTCCTGATGCGTCCTCCAAATTTGGTGACTTTTGGGATATGTTAAGGCTCCTAAAATGCCAATTCATTTGGCGGATAAAATTGTAGCTCGGGCCTGAACAGAGCGATTACAATACGCGTTCGAAGCTCTTCGCTGCTCGGGCCTAAATACAAAACAAGTTGAGCAGAGTAAGTAAAGAGAGTAGCAGAGTGAAAAAGTGTCGTCAGTTTGTCCCCCAGCAATCTAAGCATATAGCAGCATAACTAAGGGACGGCTCAGGAAACCCAAGCCGAACCTAACTTTAGGATTTAGCAAAAAGGAAAGTCTTAAGCCTAGTTTTAAAACTGGATAATGTGTCAGCTTCATGGACAGAGATTGGAAGTTGGTTCCACAAGAGAGGAGCCTGATAACTGAAAGCTCTGCCTCCCATTCTGTTTTTGTAAACTCTATGAACCACAAGTAAACCTGCTGCCTGAGAGTGAATTGCTCTGTTAGGAAAATATGGAACAATAAGATCTGTAATATAAGATGGAGATAGGTTGTTGAGAACTTTGTAGGTTAGAAGTAGGATTTTGAATTATCTTCTGGACTTGACGGGGAGCCAATGGAGAGAAGCAAAATCTGGAGAGATATGATCTCTCCTACTAACTCCAGTTAAGACTCTTGCAGCAGCATTTTGGATAAACTGAAGATGTTTTAAAGAAGTATTTGGACACCCAGATAATAAACCATTGCAATAGTCCAGTCTAGACGTGACACATGCATGGACCAGTTTTCTGCATCATATTTAGATAATTTGTTTCTATTTTTAGTGATATTACGCAGGTGGAAGAAGGCCGTTCTAGTAACGTTTTTAATGTGGGGGTTAAAAGACATCCATCCATCCATCCATTATCTTTACCCACTTATTCCATTTTGGGTCACAGGGGTCGCCGGTGCCCATGTCCAGCAATCACTGTGCGAGGGGCGGGGTACACCCTGGACAGGTCGCAAGTCCATCACAGGGCCACATACAGACAAACGAGACAAACAACCATTCACTCTCTCACTCACACCTAGGGACAATTCAGAGTTACCAATCAGCCTAACATGCATGTTTTTGGTCTGTGGGAGGAAACCAGAGTCCCCGGAGAAAACCCACGCATGCACGGACAGAACATGCAAACTCCACCCAGAAGGCCCCTGGACCGGGGTTTGAACCAAGGACCTGCTCGCTTAGAGGCATCAGCTCTACCAGTTGCGCCACCGTGCTGCCTGAATAAAAGACATGTCCTGATCAAAAATAACACCAAGATTTTTAACATTAGAACTGGAGTCCAGATTAATGCCATCTAAGGAGGGAGAAAGACTGAAAAGTTTATTCCTCAGGTTATCAGGTCCAAAAACCAAAACGTCAGTCTTGTCTGTGTTCAAAAGGAGAAAACTGTAATATGGTTTCAGTCCTGATGTGGTCTCAGTCCTGATAGACTCAGTATTAATATGGTTTCAGTCCTGATGCATTCTCAGTCCTGATGGATCTAGTATTAATATGGTTTCAGCCCTATTGTATTCTAATTCCTGATATAGACCCAGACCTAATGTAGTCCTAGTCCAGATGTGGTCTCAGTTCTGATGATAACACAATCCTGATGTGATCATACTCTTGATGTAGACCTAGTCCTAACGTGGTTTCAGTCCTGATGAAAACTCACTCCTGATGTGGTCTCAGTCCTGATGGACTCAGAGACACGCATTTCAAAAAGCTTACACTTCAAATAGGAATGCGCAATATATACGGTACACGGTAGAAACAACAGAAATTTAGCCTACGATAGAGATCTGTCTTCTACCGGCTAACCACAGTAATCTGTGTCTGATGTAAAATCAGAGTTGTCAGATTTAATTGTTACTTTTTTCAGTTGAAAACTGTGCTTGAGTGGCGTTAAAGTCTTTTCTTCGAGAGCTAAATAGCGAAGCTACAAGCTAACTACGGCCGGCTTGCCATAGGGTTACCATATTTGGACGCATGCGCAAAACGCTGTGTTTTTCCGTCCAAAGTTAAAGTAAGCTTTGGTCAGCTTTAGAGAAATCTGCTCTCTGATTTGTAAAATAATGCTGTGTTGTGTGATTTTACTGCGAGACCCTCTGGTCAAAGCCACATACCCATTTTGTGTCAGCTCTCCTTAAAGTGGATGGAGTTGCCCACTATAGGGTTGGAGGGTGAAGTGTTTCATTGTAAAATGCTGCTCTGTTGCTGTTCATTAAGTGAGACGATTGGAAACAGTTTCCTCAATGTAAGACTGATCACAGCCCTCCTGACACTGAACAGAATATTACTCTGTTTGTGCCGGGGGACTGGATCTTTGGGATGAACCAGTCTTTGCCGTAATGTATTTTGGGGTTTAAAAGCCACTGGGACGTTGTGTTTAGAAAATAAACATTGTAAGAGGGAAACAAAGATCTCTACTCCTCTCCCCTGCCCGGATCATATGCTCAGAAGGAACACACGTTTATGTCAGAATTAAACAACATCTTTATTCTTACAGACTTCAAAATTTGTGAACAAGAGAGAATTGTTTTATATTACCTGAATTCAGAGGCCTTCTGTACAATTCTGACGTGTCTCAATTTTCTTTCAACATTTATAGACATTTTCCACCCAGTGACATTTCCTGTTTTCAATTCCTGTCCAATAAACACCTTACAGACTCTCTGAAGTCCCTGTCTAATCTACCAGACACACATTAGCTGTCCTCTCTTTCCACTGAGTATATGACCCATAATCAGCACCAAGCCACACATAATCTTACAAAGACTGTGAGACTCTGATTATCCCCTCGACAACCTGTTACATTATCAAGTCTTACAAAAGTCATTCTGACCTATTAAGCTACTCATCATTACTTATTTTATAATCCCCACACATACTCAAGTTATAAGACCAAGCTGAATACAGCACCTGAGACTGAGGAAGTCTTTCGGATGAAAGACGAAACGTTTCTACATATTTTTGTTGTTTTGCTTTGTTTTGTTTTTTGAATGTCTAGAGGAACAGATTTAACTTTTTTAGATTTTTCTACCTGGATTATTGAGCATGCATCAGGATATTAACTGGAATGTGTTTTGGGAACTTAGTTTGCCACATCTCCCAGGAACATATTTAATTTGATGTCTTTGCTTAAAATGACAATATAATTTAATCTTTATACTATACTAACACAAAATTAATTATGGCTTACTTGAAACTTGAGATAATAAAGTAAATCTTGTGCAGTAGGGAGAGTTGGTTTTAATATTTACACACCTTGAGATGTGGCTGTAGCAGCCATCTTTGATTAAATCTTTCATGAATGGTGACAGTCAGTAGGCATTCCTTCAAATGGGGGGCAGCTGTGGCTGAGTAGCTAGAGCAGTCGTCCTCCAATGGAAGAGTTGGGGATTCGATTTCACCAGCAGTCACATGCTTGAAGTGTCCCTGGGCAAGACACTGAACCCCTCATTGCCTCCGATGTGTGACTCATCAGTGTATGAATGTGATCTAAAGCTCTGATTAGTCTCTACAGATTCAGATTATCTTCGTAGAGATCTAGTAGAGTGCTGTATGAATGTGTGTGTGGAGGTAAATGAGGACATAGATTGTGTTGTAAGGTGCTGAGGATTTAGCAACAAAGTCCATACTCAATAATCCAGGTATCCAATCTAACAATTTTCAGTCAGGTCATCTGGCCAGTTTTTTTTTTTTTTTTTTGTGCTGAAATGTTTCACCTTCCATCCAGAAGGCTTCTTCACTCAAGGAAACACACAACACAAAACTGATTCTTCCCCCAACAGCTTAATCCAAAGTGGAACAAACCAGTTTTGTTGGTGCTAAGATGGTCTCTGTGTGTGTGTGTTTTGTCTTTTCTCATAGAACTGGTGTAAATGTGAGTCCAGTTTCAGAGATGTCAATCCCTTCCGATTAGCAAACACCCTGCAAGGATGCAGATTTAAAACAGGTGAGTGAGCCTTTAAACATTGGCCACTTTTAACTATCCATTCATCCATCCATCCATCCATCCATCCATTATCTTTACCCACTTATTCCATTTTGGGTCACGGGGGTCGCTGGTGCCCATGTCCAGCAATCACTGTGCGAGGGGCGGGGTACACCCTGGATGGGTTGCAAGTCCATCACAGGAACACATAGAGACAAACGAGACAAACAACCATTCACTCTCTCATTCACACCTAGGGACAATTTAGAGTTACCAATCAGCCGAACATGCATGTTTTTGGTCTGTGGGAGGAAACTGGAGCACCCGGAGAAAACCCACGCATGCACGGAGAGAACATGCAAACTCCACCCAGAAAGGCCCCTGGAACGGGGTTTGAACCAAGGACCTGCTCGCTGAGAGGCAGCAGCTCTTCCAGTCGCACCACCGTGCTGCCCACTTTTAACTATTTATGTGGAAATGTTATGAACAGTTGATATCCTACTTGTAGATAATTCTTGGAATTACCTCATTTTGGAAAAATACACTCACCAGACACTCTATTTGGTATCTCAACATCTTGACATAAGCAGCTAATCACATAGCAGCAACTCAGTTCCTTTAGGCATGTAGATGTGGTGAAACAACTTGCTGAAGTCATGCAACAAGTTGACAACAACAAACAACAACAAGCTGAGGTCATTCAAAACAAGAATCATAGAGTTTCATTTTTATGGACTGAGGGGATAATGGTTCCGTAAGCCTACAGAGGGCTGCAATACTAATATCAAATCCAAAAAGTTCAGTCTGGTCCTCTGTACATTCAAAAAAACAAAAAGCAAAACAAAGCAAAAAAATGTAGAAACGTTTCATCTCTCATCCGAGAGACTTCCTCAGTCTGAGGTGCTGTATTCAGCTCAGTCTGTTAAATAGCACCTTCTCAGAGTGGATCAACCAGTTTGCTGCTGACAACCAAAACCAGCTGCTCACATGGTCAAGAAGGACCATCAGCCTAACAATGGATCATTAGCAGGCTGTTTACTACTCACAGGGGGTTGAGTGATACTAGCAATAACAGCATTGTAAGAGGGGGGCAGTTGAACCCGGAGGCCCCCACCCCTGTTTAACGATGGACGATTTCTTTTCACAAAGATGGCCTCCTTTACTCCTCTCTCAAACCATCGTTCCTCTCTGTCCAGGATGTGAACATCTTCATCCCTGAAAGAGTGACCGCTGGCCTGGAGATGAGTGTAGACTGCAGAATCCTGGCCTGATGATGTTGATCTTCTGTGCTGGGCCATCCTTTTGGCCAGTGGCTGTTTAGTTTCCCTGATGTAAGACGGATCGCAGCCCTCCAAACACTGAACAGCATACACAATATTACTCTGTTTGTGCCAGGGGACTGGATCTTTGGGATGAACCAGTCTTTGCCGTAATGTGTTTTGGGGTTTAAAAGCCACTGGGACGTTATATTTAGAAAATAAACGTCTCAGTTTCTCTGATACTCCCTCAACATATGGAATGACCACTGGTCTGGGTCTGGGTTCCTCCTTTTCACCTGATGGCTGACTGGAGTCCTGTTTGGGTTTCTTCTCTGCTTTCAGGAAGGCCCAGTTAGGATATCCACATTGCTCTAGAGCCTGTCTTGTGTGAGATGTCTCCTTCTGCCTGGCTCCTGAGTTAGTGGGGATGCTGTCTGCTCTGTGATACAGAGTCCTGATGAATCCTAACTTGTGTTCCAAAGGGTGATGGGAGTCAAACTGCAAATACTGGTCTGTGTGGGTGGGTTTGCGGTACACCTCGGTTTGCAAATGTCCTCTATCAGAGACTGAGACCTCACAGTCCAAGAAAGCCAACCTGCCATTTTTT
>NC_056506.1:6428762-6438369 GCF_014905685.2 Nematolebias whitei | reverse complement strand
TCTCTTTTCTACCTCCTCCATGTACAGGTTGGCAACAATAGGAGAAACTGGAGACCCCATAGCACACCCATGTTTCTGCCTATGATATTGCTCCCCATATGTGAAGTAGGTTGACTGCAGGCACAGTTTCAAGAGTTGACACAGTTGTTCTGTGGAAAGTGTGGTCCTGCTGCTCAGAGTGGTGTCTGATTTTAATCTTAAACTGACCACCTCTACTGCATCATCAACAGGAATAGACGTAAAGAGTGATGTGACATCAAAAGAGACCATTGTTTCATCAGTCTCCATGATGACATCCCTCACCTTATCCACAAAGTCCATGGTGTTCTGTATGTGGTGTTTTGAGCTGCCAACTAAAGGGATGAGTACAGACGCCAGATATTTGGAAACATGTGACAGAGTTAATCATGCTAACAATAGGTCTTAAAGGTACACCTTGTTTGTGGATTTTAGGTAAAACATACAGACTAGGTGTGGCCTAGTACAGTCTGCGGTACAGAATACAGTAAATAGCCTTGTCCTGCTCCAAATTTTTCAGGCAATCTATTAACTTCTTCTTGTAACCACTTCCTGGATCTCTTTTCAGAGGTTCATAAGTGGTTAAGTCACTAAGGAGTGTCATAATTTTCTCATGATAGTCTTTCTGGTTCAAAATCACTGTGCACCTTCCTTTGTCTGCCTGGAGAATGGTGATGTTTTTGTCCTTGCTAAGAGTGGTGAGTGCATCCCTCTCTTCTCTGCTGATGTTGGAAGGTGGTGGTTTGGCATTGCTGAGGCAGGATGAAACTTTGATTCTGAGTTATTCTGCTTCACTAAAAAAAGTTAAATCTGGTCCTCTGGACATTCAAAAAAACAAAACAAAATAAATCAACAAAAAAATGTAGAAACGTTTCGTCTCTCATCCAAGAGACTTCCTCAGTCTGAGGAGCTGTATTCAGCTCAGTCTCTTAAATAGCACCGTCTCAGAGTGGATCAACCAGTTTTGCTGCTGACAACCAAAACCAGCTGATCACATGCTCAAGAAGGACCATCAGCCTAACAATGGATCATTAGCAAACTGATGGCTGTTTACTGTTCACAGAGGGCTGAGTGATACTAGCAATCACAGCATTGTAAGAGGGGGACAATTGAACACGTAGGCCTCCACCCCTGTTTAACGATGGACGGTTTCTTTTCACAAAGATGGCCTCCTTTACTCCTCTCTCAAACCATCGTTCCTCTCTGTCCAGGATGTGAACATCAACAACAACATTAGATTTTTCTACCTGGATTATTGAGCATGCATCAGGATATTCTGCTTCATCCTCTTTCATTTTGTTGTTGCGAATGGATCCTCACTAACTGTGGTCTGTTTTTTTAAGAAGTCTAGTACCCACTTGCAAATGGAGGGGCTTAGTCCTAGTGTGAATTGTTTTTCCATCAGGGTTTGGGGGATCATGGTGTTGAAGGCGGATGTGAAGTCCACAAAGAGCATATGGACGTAAGAGGCTTTCTTCTCTAGGTGGGAGAGAACAGTGTGGACCACAGAGAAGATGGCATCCTCTGTTGATCATGTGGATTTTGGACATTAATTAGGGGAAATATCTCTTTAAACAGTCTGGTTGGGATGGGATCTAGCAGACATGTGGATGGTTTGGATGAGGTTATTGTTTTTGACAATTCAGAGAGCTCAACATGACAAAACAGGCCAAACACAAATCAGGCTCTAGTGAAAATTTTTAAAGTTGTCTCATTTGAAAGGGGACTAGGGATATTAGAAGGAATGATGGTTTGATTTTTCTCTCTAATTGAAATGATTTTATTTATAAAGAATCTCATGAAGTCATCACTACTTATAGTTGTAGGGATACATGGTTCAACAGAAATGGGTCTTTTTCTCTCCTTTGTTCTAGATGCCTGCTTTAAAGTATGTAACTCAGAATTGAACCAATGAGCCAGCTTCCTCTGATTGATTACTTTCTTTTTCAGCGGAGCAATTTTATCAAGTGAAGTTTGCATTGAAGTTGTAAGATGATCAAGTAGATGATCTAAGTCACTGTTCTCTGATGCATTACTCTGCAAGACAGAGGAAAACATTGATGGAAGAGATTGTTTAAATTTTGTTACTGCATTTTCTGATAAGCACCTGCTAAGATGAAATTTACTCTCAGTGACTGTGTAGTCATTTAATGTAAACTCAAATATTATTAAAAAATGGTCGGAGAGAACACGATTTTGAGGAACTATTACTAAGTCCTTAATCTCTATGCCATATGTCAGAACTAAGTCAAGGGTGTGATGATATGTGTTGTATTCCACCCTCAGGTGTGTTGAACCCAAATGCAGGAGGATGACAGGAGGCTCGATGAAAAAAAAATCAAAATATTTGTTTTTACAAAAACAACAAAACAGAAGCTGACGGGGCAGTGTACTCACTATTAACTAGGACACAGGAACGAGGGCAAACACACCATGATGACAATCCCGAGACAAAGACAAGATGCAGATAAGCTGAATATATTCACAGACTGATTGGAACAAATAACAGACGCCTGCGGTGATTAACATGACACAGGTGAGACAGGTGCTGAGCACAAGGAGGGAAAACACTGAGCTGGAAACATGAGGAAACAGACAGAGACAGGACCAAAACCCCACAGTGCCCCCCACTCAAGGGATGGCTCCAGAAATCCCAAGGACAAGCTACATCCAGCTTGGGTGGGAGGTGGGACGAAGACAGAACAGACCAATACTGAGAAACACAGAGGACCAAAAGAACAAAAAACTGTCAGGAGCAAACCCTGGGGAACACCAGACACAAAACACAAAAACCCAATACCCCAACTCAGAGTCAAGGTGGATGGTCAGGAGACCATCCAAGGCAGGTCTGGGTTTCAGGCGGGTGACCTGGTGACTATCCCCAATGAGGCAGGAGATCAGGGAGACAGCCTGGAAACCATCCACCCTCAAGCCAGTGCTCCGGCGGGCAGCCAGGGGACCGTCCATCTTGCAGCGGCTCTACTCTGAGTCCCTCCCGGATGATCGAGCTTCTCACCCTATCTCTAAGGGAGAGCCTAGACACCCTGTGGAGAAAACACATTTCGGCCGCTTGTATCCAAGATCTCGTTCTTTCAGTCACAACCCAAAGCTCATGACCATAGATGAGGGTAGGAACTTAGATTGATCAGTATATTGAGAGCTTTGCCTTTTGACTCAGCTCTCTCTTCACCATGACAGCCCTTTACAGTGCCCACTTCACTGCAGATGCTGTACCTATCCGCCTATCGATCTCACGCTCCATTTTTCCCTCATTCGTGAACAAGACCCAAAGATACTTGAACTCCTCCACTTGGGGCAGGACCTCCTCCCTGACCTGGAGAGGGCACTCTACCCTTGTCCGGCTCAAGACCATGGCCTCGGATATGGAGGAACTGATCTTCATCCTGGCTGTGTCGCACTCAGATGCGAACTACTCCAGCGAAAGCTGTAGATCACGATCTGATGAAGCCAATTAGACCACATCATCTGCAAAAAGCAGAGACGCGATCCTAAGGCCACCAAAACGGATCCCCTCAACACCTTGGCTGCACCTAGAAATTCAGTCCAAAAAAGTTATGAAAAGAATCAGTGACAAAGGGCAACCTTGGCATATCCAACTCTCACCGGGAACGAGGTGGACTTACTGCCGGCAATGCTGACCAGGCTCTGACACCGGTCATACAGGGACCTAACAGCCCGTATCAAAGGGCCTGGTACCCCATACTCCCAGAGTACCCCCCACAGGGTTCCCCGAGGGGCGCAGTCGAACACCTTCTCCAAGTACACAAAGCACATGTAGACCGGTTGGGCAAACTCCCTCCCACCCTCCAGGACCCTGCTGAGAGTATAGAGCTGGTCCATTGTTCCATCACCAGGACGAAAACCGCACTGCTCCTCCTGAATCCAAGGTTCAACTATTACATGGACCCTCCTTTCCAGAACCCCCAAATAGACCTTACCAGGGAGGCTTAAGAGCGTGATCCCCCTGTAGTTGGAACACACTCTACTGTCCCCCTTTTTGAATAGGGGGACCACCACCCCGGTCTGCCAATCATGGGGAACTTCCCCTGATGTCCATCCAATATTGCAAAGTTGCATAAGCCAACACATCCCTACAACATCCAGAGCCTTAAGGAAGCTTTTTAACTACCTCGGTGATCTCAGCACCAGAGATTAGAGGGCCAGACCCAGAGTCCCCAGGCTCCGCTTCCTCAGTGGAAGATGTGCTGGTGGGATTGAGGAGGTCTTCAAAGTATTCCACCCACCGACCCACGGCATCCCGAGTTGAGGTCAGTAGCAAACCACCCCCACTGTAAACAGTGTTGGTGGTGTACTGCTCCCCCCCCCCCCCCCCCGAGATGCCGGAAGGTGGACCAGAATCACGTCAAAGCCATGGGAAAGTCAATCTCAATAGCTTCTCCAAACTCCTCGCATGCCCCAGTTTTTGCCTCAACGACCACCCGAGTTGCATGTCACTTGGAATGCCGGTACCCATCAGCTGCTTCCGGGGTCCCACAGGCGAAAAAGCCCCGATAGGACTCCTTCTTCAGCCTGACAGCATCCCTCAACGCCGGTGTCCACCACCGGGTTCGAGGGTTGCTGTCGTGACAGGCACCGACAACCTTGCGGCCGCTGCTCCGGTAAGCCATCTCGACAATAGAGGCACGGAACATGGCTCACTCGGACTCAATGTCTCATACCTCCCCCAGAACATGTTTGAAGTGCTCCTGGAAGTGGGACTTAAAGCTCCGTCTCAAAGGAGGCACTGCCAGATGTTCCCAGCAAACCCTCACAATACGTTTGTGCCTGTCAGGTCTGACCAGCATCTTCCCCCACCATCAGAGCCAACTCACCACCAGGTAGTGATCAGTGGACAGCTCCGCCCCTCTCTTCACCTGAGTGTCAAAGACATGTGGCCGCAGATCAGATGAGACAATGACAAAGTCGATCATCGAACTGCGGCCTAGGGTGTCCTGGTGCCAAGAACACATATGCCTTATGCTTGAACATGGTGTTTGTTATGGACACTCCATGATGAAAACAGAAGTCCATCAGCAGAACACCACTCGGGTTCAGACCGGGGGGCTGTTCCTCCCAAACACACCCCTACAGGTCTCACTGTCATTTCTCACGTGACGTGAGCATTAAAGTCCCCTATCAGAACAAGGGAGTCCCCAGGAGGTGTACTTTCCAGTACCCCCTCCAAGGACTCCAAAAAGGGTGGATAATCTGAACTGTTGTTTGGTGCATAAGCACAAACAACAGTCAGAACCCTTCCCCCCACACGTAGGCAGAGGGAGGCTACCCTCTCATTCACTGGGGTGAAGTATGCCCACTCCTGCTCGGCGCCTCTCACCAGGGGCAACTCCAGAGTGGAAGAGTGTCCAAACCCTCTCAAGGAAACTGATTCCAGAGCCAGAGCCATGCGTAGAGGTGAGTTCGACTATTTCTAGCCGGAACCTCTCAACCTCACACACCAGCTCAGGCTCCTCCGTGAGGTGACATTCCACATCCCAATAGCCAGCTTCTGCTCTCTGTGTGTCTGAAGCGCCTGGGTCTCATTTCCCGAACATAAATTAAGAAGATTATGGATTTGGTATCGTGGGCGTTCAACTCTATTGATGAGATTTTTCCATCAAAACGACAAGGTCCTGGGGAACCAGCGTGTCTAGCTGAGACTCACGCTGTGGGGTATGTCATGGATTTGTGGGGAGTGTGGCAATTGATGTGCATTACAGTCCTGTCTCAGGAGGATGTTGAAGACGTTTACATATTTGGATTTATGATAGCAGGGTCTCTGCTTTTTGGCATCGGCGGGGCCTTGTTTTATCGACTTTTGAAGAAGACAGCGGGAGCAGTTTTGGCCATGGAAAAGCTTCCGAGTCAGTGTGAAGGTCTGGTCCTCACTGTGGGAACTTTAAATCGTCTGGTCTATGAACTTAACCGTAAGGTGGAGGCGATTGAGAATTGCAGACCACCGATGGCTTCTGGGACTCGTCAGCGTGGTGGGTTCGAACTTGAAGGAGACTCATAGCATGGATCAGTGGATTGTAATCCTACAATTAGGCATTTTCGGAACCAGAACGCCCAGATGGACTCAAGGCTGAAGAAAAATTTATGTCTGCCTGAAGAAAAAACAAAAATCAAGCTTATCTGAATCAGACTCCCAACGGCCTTGGAGATAGGCTGACTATCAAATTTCTCCAGGGACATGAGTACCCAAGGACACAAGCTTCATCTATCTCCCCCCCCCCCCCCCCCCGAGAACTTTCTATGCAAGCTTATCAGAACTGCTGGCTGGAACAACATCTTCAGAAACTGGCTGATCTGAAAAAATGCTCATGGACAAATCTCAACACCTCAATGTCAAATGCAAATGTAATCATGTTTTAATTGTGCTTGCTGGTAGTTTTTTGATGTCTCAAATCGTGTCCTGATAGACAAGATGTGAAAGATCTTTTTTGTAATACCACTATCTACCCTCATGTTTCTCCCCCTTTTCCTATCTAAGATTATTATCTGATAAGGATAAAATGGCCGCGCTCTTCTTTAGTTGCAGCTTCGTGCACTCCGCCCATCTTTCGGACAACTGTACGTACATATTCGCGTTTTACCTCGGTGCAATTCCAATAAAGTTTTATTCTGATTCTGATTATGTAGTTGAGGATCAGACCGCCAGGGTTCCCTGCCCTCGGCCACCACCCATCCCACATTGCACCTGACCCCTTTGGCCCCTCCCACATGTGGTGAGACCATGGGAAGGGGGACCGAAGTCTCTTCTTCGGACTGTGTCTGGCTGAGGTCCATGGGCAATAGCCCGGCCACCAGGCACTCGCCCACGTGCCCCACCTCCAGGCCTGGCTCCAGAGTGGGGCCCCATTGACCCACATCTGGGCAAGTGAACACCGAGTCCATTTATTTTTCTCATCATAAGGGTTTTTGGGCTGCACTTTGTTTGGGTTAGAAGTAAGATTTTGAATTCTAATCTGGATTTGACAGGGAGCCAATGGAGAGAAACTAAAACTGGAGAGATATGATCTCTCTTACTAACTCCAGTTAAGACTCTGGCAGCAGCATTTTGGATCAACTGAAGACATTTTAAAGTAGTATTTGGACACCCAGATAATAAACCATTGCAATAGTCCTGTCTAGATGTGACAATTGCATGAACCAGTTTTTCTTCATCAGTTTGAGATAAGATGTTTCTAATTTTAGCGATATTACACAGGTGAAAGAAGGTGGTTCTAGTAACAGGAGCGAGGACCTCGGGCAGACCAGGAGCAAGGACCGCAGATGAGCCCGGGTCCAGATCTGTAGCAGGTGGTAGAGTCAGATCTGCAGCAGCAGGCAGTGGAATCTGGGCTGCAGCAGCAGGTGGAGAAGACAGGACTGCAGCTGAAGAACCAGGGACTGGGGTTGCAGCTGGGGAACCATGGACCAGGGCTGTAGCTGGGGAACCAAGGACCGGGGCTGCAGCTGGAGAACCAGGGACCGGAGACAGGGCTGCAGCTGGAGAACCAGGGGCTGCAACAGGAGAACCAGGGACTGGGGCTGCAGCAGGAGAACCAGGTGGCCGAGCTGCAACAAGGGAACCAGGGGCAGAGCTGCAGTAGGAGATAGGGTCTAGGCTGCAGCTGGAGGAGATGGGGTCAGGGCTGCAGCTGGAGGAGATGGGGTTTGGGCTGCAGCTGGACAAGATGAGGTCAGGGCTGCAGCTGGTGTAGGAGCCAGAGCTGCAGCAGGTGTAGGAGCTAGAGCTGCAGCAGGCGATGGGGCTGAAACTATAGCAGGTGGTGGGACTGGGGATGCCACAGGAGATGGAGCCTTGAAGCCCTCTGGAAGACTGGACTAAGGAACGTCCACCTGAGTCACCTCGCGGCAGGGCAGAAGCAGGTCCAGATATATTTTCACAATAGAAGCCTGCCACTGTTCTAGCTCCTCCAGCGAAGGAGGGCTGGACTGCTCCTCTGGTGGACACAGGTACCTACCCCCAACAAAATTTTCCACCGTTCCTCCGGTGAATGAGAGCTGGGCATTTCCTCTGCTCGTGAGGCTCTCCCCTTCTTGCGCTGGGTTCGGGGAGGACCAGCGGTTCGCCCCCCCCCCCCTCTCCGACGATTGTTTGAGACAGCCATGTGAAGAGCGAGGAGGAGGTGAGCAGCGGGGTGCAGCGGTTAGGCGAGGCAGAGAGGGATGGAGAGGCTGTGAGGCTGAGGACCCAAATTTAACGGCCAGGAAGGTCCCCCAAAACGGATTCTTCCTCCTCTCCTCCTTTTCTCTGTATCGTTGAGTACTATTATCTGCCTCACGGGCCAAAAACTCAAACAAGGTTATCATCCTCTTGCTGGGTTCAGAATGGGTCTCGGGATTCTGTTGTATTCTGCCGTATTGATGTTGAACCCAAGTGCAGGAGGATGACAGGAAGCTCTATGAAAAAAATCAAAAATATTTATTTTTACAAAAACAAAAAACAAAAGCTGACGGGGCAGCATACTCACTATTAACCAGGTCACAGGACAGGGCAGAACACACCATGAGGACAATCCTGAGATCAAGACAAGATACAGAGAAACTGAATATATACACACACTGATTGGAACAAATAACAGACACCTGCAGTGATTAACATGCCACAGGTGAGACAGGGGCTGAGCACAAGGAGGGAAAACACTGAGAGCTAGAAACATGAGGAAACAGACAGAGACAGGACCAAAACCCCACAAAAAGAACGAGTAGATGTGCCGACGTTTTGGGTAAAACCAAATGACTACTAAATTATTAAAGGCTATTCTTAAGTTATCACTTTCAACGTCTACATGAATATTGAAAGCCCCCCATTATTATGACTTTATCAGTATTTAGTATTAAGTTAGTTAAGAATTCTGAGAATTCAGACAAAAACTGAGAGTAAGAGCTTGGTGGACGATATATAGCAACTAGTAAAAGCGGCTTTTCTGATTTCCATTTTAGATGAGAAAGACTGAGGGAAAGCGATTCAAAAAATCATAACTAATAACTGGTTTGGCATTAATCAATTATCCTGACTGAAAAATAGAAGCTACTCCTCCACCTTGGCCAGTTGTTCTAGGAACATAAAAATTTAAATAATTAACAGGAGTGGATTAATTTATACTAACAAAATCCTCCTGTTGTAGCCAGGTGTCTGTCAGACAGAATAAATCAATATGATGATTAAGGCGGCCGGCCAGTAGAGGGCGCAAGGGTGGCGCCCACTGGCTGGAAGTACTCACCATTTTACATTGAAGACTTAACATTTTTTTAATAAAAATGAAATATAAAACAAAATATTTCGAAATATATGCATATATTTTTTTAGTTGTGTAGGATAAATATTTTATAGGTAATGATGAGTTACGTTGTTTGTTTCAAAAAACGTTGTCTGATTGGTGATGTATTTCCGGTCCCTGAGGTACATGAATCTAATCCAAAGACTCGTTAAAAATGGCACATACGCAGTTATTCCGCGACGTTACAAGAGAATAGGAAGATTCTGGGCGCAGATATCGTCACCTGGGGCATGTCAAATGCAAGCTGTACCCATATATATACATATATATATATATATACA
>NC_056506.1:6417306-6428662 GCF_014905685.2 Nematolebias whitei | reverse complement strand
TGCGTGATCAGTGAGCACTTATAGACACATTGATATTGTTGTTTAACTTTGGACTCAAGTGTGCCCCCTACATTATTCCAATAGTTATATCTCAGTGATACATCATCTGATCTGAACCAGATTTTTTATGCATAATCAGTGAGCACCTCTAGACACATTGATATTGTGGTTTAACATGTGTCTCAAGTGCGCCCCCTAGATTACTTAATTACTTATATCTCAGTGATATATCATCTGATCTACGCGAGATTTTGCGTACGTCATTTGTGAACACTTCTAGACACACTGGTATTGTTGTTTAACGTTTGATTCCAGTGTGCCACCTAGATTATTCCAACAGTTATGTCTCAGTGAAATATTATCCTATATGTAACAGATTTTATGTGGGTGATCAGTGAGCACTTATAGACACAATGATATTATTCTTTAACATATGACTCAAGTGCACCCACTAGATTATTCCAACAGTTAGATCTCAGTGATATATGATCCAATCTGAACCTGAGTTTTTGTGCTTCATCAGTGAACACTTGTAGACACATTAGTATTGTTGATTCATGACATCACTTAAGCCCCACCTTCTCAGAGAAAAACTGTAGATTATTGGATGACACTTCCAGCTTCCCACTGTGTGAGATATTTGACTGAAACTTTGTTCGTTAACTGTTGATTACCACACATGACATGTTGAAAAGCATAAAGGAAGTGCTTGTCAAACATTCGCTACAAAACAGGAAGTCCCCATAACTCCTGTCTGGAAGGTCAGCTTTCGCCTATACTTGTAAGACCTACAGCTGGACAAGTAATGACATGGACGAAAGACAATGTAAAGATTCGGGAAGTGCACGCCGTGATGAGCGCGTACGGGACTGGCACAAGGGCGTTCACGATGGCAAATACCATACCATACCATACCAATTTATTTATATAGCACTTAAAACAGCAACAAGGCCTACCAAAGTGCTGTACAAAAGAACATAAACATGCACAGCAGACAGGAAAACATAAAATAGAAATACAGATACAAATAGCAGCAGGAGCTAACTAAAATGGCCAACAGAGTAAAGAACAGACCGGGCCAAAACAAATCACACCGTGTTAAAGGCAAGCGAATAGAAGTGGGTCTTCAAGCGAGACTTAAAGACTGAGAGTGTGGGAGCCTGCCGGACACTCAGTGGCAACTCATTCCACAGTCGTGGACCTGCAACAGAGAAAGCCCTGTCACCCCTGAGCTTACGACGGGTTTCTGGGACTGAGAGAAGCATCTGGTCTGCTGACCTCAGAGAGCGCGGTGGGACATATGGCTGCAGAAGATCAGTGAGATAGGATGGGGCGGAACTGTTCAGTGATTTAAAAACATACATGAGAATTTTGAAATGGATCCGAAGGTGAATGGGTAGCCAGTGCAGGGAGGCCAAAACTGGCGTGATGTGCTCTCTATAGCCTGTACCAGTTAAAAATCGGGCTGCAGCATTTTGGACCAGTTGTAGACGAGCAATGGAGGACTGACTGATTCCAAACAGAAGTGAATTGCAGTAATCAAGCCTAGATGTTATGAAGGCGTGGATCACTGTCTCAAGGTTCTTTTTGGAGAGTATAGGCTTCAGCTTAGACAGCCGTCTCAGCTGAAAAAAACAGGATTTTACCATCATGTTTACGTGACTGTTGAGTTTTAAGGACGGGTCCATTATCACCCCCAGATTAGTGACCTTTTGTTTCTCTAGCGGGGCTAGAGAGAAAAGGTCAATGTCATGGTTCATGAGTGAGCCACTGGGATGGAACAGCATGACTTCAGACTTCTTCTCATTGAAGCTTAAGAAGTTTAAAGCCATCCAGTCCCGGATGTCAGCCAGGCAGTCAAGAAGAGGCTGAATAGAGCGTGTGCCTCTGTGCCTCAGGGGGAAGTAAATTTGGCAATCATCGGCGTAGAAATGAAAGGGTATGTCGTGTTTGCGGAAGATAGCACCTAGTGGCAGCAGGTATAAAGAAAAGAGAAGGGGACCGAGGATGGAATAGCTGGAACTCCCACGGTCGCCGTAAGGCCGGAGCGGCACTTTGCTGCGAGGGCCTCCAATTCTGCTTGCAGCTTTAATTCTTTGTTGAAATCAGGTATCTCTTGTAAATGAGTCCTCAAGGCTCAATGGGATTAACTTGTCTAAATAAAGGTTGAATGAATTCACATAGAAAAGCCAATTAGTAAAGTTCACTATATAAGGAAGATGGCAGACACGTTGAATCTTCACTTCGTTGCAGTCTCCCATCTGCAGCTAAAGCTAACTTAATTTATTTGACTGTATTTAATTTATGTTTTTGATCTTTTAGGTCAGGTTTTATTATCACCCCCATTAACAACATTCTACAATTGATGGCGAGCTACCACCTGACCACATTATGGTAGGAAATTGTCTTTTTGTTGGCTGCTTTTAGCCTTTATGTGTGTGTGTATGTGTGTATATATCAGTCAAGACAGTCAATGTTTCTTTATTTGTCATTAGCACCACTTGTGGTGCATGTGGTGGAATGAAATTTTGTACACAGGGTCCCAGTTAAATCCAACAAAAGTTTAATATGTAAAATAAAATCTAATAACGTCTAAGATATGAACTAAGAAAAACGTTACCTTAAAATACGTTAAGCACTAGCAGTACAAAAACAATACACCAAACATCTAAAAAGGTTAAGTCTGGTCCTCTGGACATTCAAAAAACCAAACAAAAAAACAGACAAAAAAAAAGTAGAAACGTTTCATCTTTCATCCGAAAGACTTCTTCAGTCTGAGGTGCTGTATTCACCTTCAGTCCTAGCACCTTCTCAGAGTGGATCAACCAGTTTGCTGCTGACAGACAAAACTAGATGCTCACATAATGAAGAAGGAACATCAGCCCAACGATGGATCATTAGCACCCTGATGGTTGTATGTAATTCACAGGGGGCTGAGTGATACTAGCAATCACAGCATTGTAAGAGGGGGACAGTTGAACACGGAGGCCTCCACCCCTGTTTAACGATGGACGATTTCTTTTCACAAAGATGGCCTCCTTTACTCCTCTCTCGAACCATCGTTCCTCTCTATCAAGGATGTGAACATCGTCATCCCTGAAAGTGTGACCACTGGCCTGGATGTGAGTGTAGACCACAGAGTCCTGGCCTGATGTTGATCTTCTGTGCTGGGCCATCCTTTTGGCCAGTGGCTGTTTAGTTTCCTTGATGTAAGACTGATCACAGCCCTCCTGACACTGAACAGCATACACAATATCACTCTGTTTGTGCCGGGGGACTAGATCTTTGGGATGAACCAGTCTTTGCCATAATGTATTTTGGTGTTTAAAAGCCACTGGGACGTTAAGTTTAGAAAATAAATGTTTTAGTTTCTCTGATACTCCCTCAACATACGGAATGACCACTGGTCTGGGTCTGGGTTCCTCCTTTTCACCTGATGGCTGACTGGAGTCCTGTTTGGGTTTCTTCTCTGCTTTCAGGAAGGCCCAGTTAGGCTATCCACATTGCTCTAGAGCCTGTCTTGTACGGGATTTCTCCTTCTGCTTGGCTCCTGAGTTAGTGGGGATGCTGTCTGCTCTGTGATACAGAGTCCTGATGACTCCTAACTTGTGCTCCAAAGGGTGATGGGAATCAAACTGCAAATACTGGTCTGTGTAGGTGGGTTTGTGGTACACCTCTGTTTGCAAATGTCCTCTATCAGAAACTGAGACCTCACAGTCCAAAAAAGCCAGCCTGCCATTTTTTACATCTTCTCATGTGAACTTTACATATTTATCCATCCAGTTGATGTGATCAGTGAAATGTTGGACTTCCTGAGATTTAATTTTAGCCCAGGTGTCATCAACATACCTGAACCAATGACTTGGTGGTGTCCCTGAAACGTTTGTCAAGGCTCTCTTTTTTACCTCCTCCATGTACAGGTTGGCAATAATAGGAAAAACTGGAGACCCCATAGCACACCCATGTTTCTGCCTATAATATTGGCCCCCGTATAGGAATGCGCGATATAAACGGTATATGGTAGAAACGATATAAATTTAGCCTACGATAGAGATCTGTCTTCTACCGGCTAACCGCAGTAATGCTGTGTCTGAAGTAAAATCAGAGTTGTCAGTTTAATCAATTACTTTTTTTAGTTGAAAACTGTGTGTAAGTGGTGTTCAAGTGTAAAATCAGAGCTGTCAGATTTAATCGTTACTTTTTTTGAGCTGAAAACTGTGCGCAAGTGGCGTTAAAGTATTTTCTTCGAGGGCTAAGTAGCAAAGTTACAAGCTAACTATGCCCGGCTTGCCGTAGTGTTGTCGTATTTGGACGCATGCTCAAAACGCTGTGTTCTGTCAAAAGATTTTTTTTTTTTCCCATCGAAAGTTGGTCAGCTTTAGAGAAACCTGCTCTCTGATCTGTGAAAAGAATGCTGTGTTGTGTGATTTTCTGCGAGACCCTCTGGTCAAAGCCACAGACTCATTTTGTGTCAGCTCTCCATTAAAGCAGAAGGAGGCGCCAACTAGAGGTTTGGAGAATGAAATGTTTCAGTGTAAAATGCTGCTCTGTTGCTGTTCATTTCTCAAGACTGGAAAATGTTAAGAGTTAACAACATATTATTTTGTTTAAAACATATGGCTAAAACTATATTTGATATATTTTGCACTGTTTTGCACTACAAAAAAGAGGCCTAATACTTGATTTATTATTTAAAAACTTTCTGGATCTAGTAGTAGAATTTTCTTAATTCAAAATATTTGATGGCAAAAGAACACCCTATGCTTTTTTTTAGCAAGTTTTATACCAAAACATATTGCGATATATATCGTTATCGCCACCCTTCACAATACATATTGTGATATGAATTTTATGGTGTTCTGTATGTGGTGTTCTGAACTGCCAACTAAAGGGATGAGTACAGATGTCATATATTTGGAAACATTGTAAGTGACAGAGTTATTCATGCTGACAATAGGTCTTAAAGGTACACCTTGTTTGTGAATTTCAGTGAGGCGTCCATCCTTCCAAGAACCTTAAGACAAATGTCCTCAGAGACACTATGTCTACTCTACCCCCTGCTTTCCTGCTAATCTGAGACAGATAATGACATTCTGTTTTCAAGCTCAGGAAGTTTCTTTGTTAACCTTCTCTGTGTGTTAAAATCTACAACTGAGACCACCCTGACATGTTGCATGATTCTGGACCCCCTTCTGTGTAATTCACCTTCTATGTTGAGTCACCAGACTTTGAGACTCCTGAAGAAGGGTCTTGATCAAAAAGCTTAATTTGGCCTTATCAGCAGAGACTGGTTGCCATGACAATAAAGGAAGCTAAACCCCTGTTGAAGTTTTGATTCAAATAAACCCATTTTGTTTGTATCAGCATGGTGTCACACATCCTTAACAAAGGGTCATTGTATTATCTACTCTGAAGAACTTTGAGAAGGGAGATTTTAATTACATTACTTATACAGTGGGATACTTCTACTGTAAGAAGTCCTCTGATTGGTTAAAATCAACAACAATAAACAGTTATAAAAAAGCATACTACAGTTTTATTTTATTTTATTTTTTAACAAATAGGATGGCTAAAAGGAAAAGGTAACAAAACAAAAAACAGCTAGATTCCAAGACAAATGTAGAAAACGAAAAACAGGAGCATGTCAGCATTGGACCCTGCCAGGTGTCCAACAGATTCTTAAAGACACTTAGAGAGGTCAAAGTCGAGAGCTTCAAATCTTTTTGTAAGATGTTTCAGGAAACAGGAGCAGAATAGGAGAAGGCCCTTTTGCCTAGTTCAGTCCTCATTGAGGGAACACTGCAGGTAATAATGTCCTGAGAGTGCACTCCGTAGCTGCACTCACGCAGAGACATGTAGGAGGAGATGTATGAAGGCAACAGACCAAGAAGTGATTTAAAGATATACCAGTGAGAGAGTCTGCGTGAAGTTAATGATGTCCAGTTAATCAGTGAATGCAGTGTGCAGTGGTAGGTACGATAATCACAGCCAGTTATGAATCTTAGTGCACCATGATAGACAGCATCCAACATCTGCAGGGTTCTTGTAGGAGCGTTCATGTAAATAATATCACCATAATCAATTGAGGGAAGGAAAGTCACAGATACAAGGCGTTTTCTAGCATTCAGGGTTAGACAGGATCTGTTTCTGAAAAAGAAACCCAGTTTAACTTTCAGTTTCTTTATCAAGTTTTCCACATGGAGCTTAAAAGAGAGATGTGAGTCGACCAAGATACCCAAATATTTATAGGAATCAACAAACTCAATGGGGACACCATTTGAGGATAAAATCGGAGGAAGAACTGCTGGGACCAACTTCCTATTTGAAAAAAGCATCCCTTTGGTTTTGTCGGCATTTAGGACAAGTTTGAGGTGAAACAAATCAGTCTGGATGATGTTGAATGCAGATTTCAAAAGCTGGAAAGCTTTAGCAACAGTTTTAGCTCGACAATGAACAACTGTGTCGTCAGCATAGAAATGTATGGATGCATTAGGAATGTTTTTACCTACATTATGTATGTAGATTGTAAAGAGGGTGGGTCCTAAGACTGAGCCTTGTGGTACACCATTGTTGACTGTTAAATAACTGGAGGAAGTACCATTATGTTGAACACATTGCCTCCGGTCTGAAAGATAGTTAGAGAACCAACCAATGGTGTGTTCTGAGAAACCAATTTCTGAGAGTTTATGACACAAGATGTTATGATCCACAGTGTCAAAAGCTTTGGACAGGTCTAAGAAAAGTGCAGCACAATAATGCTTAGCATCCAGTGCTTCAACAACATCATTAAGAACCTTCAGTGAAGCAGTGGTTGTGCTGTGTTGTTTCCTGAAACCAGATTGATGTGGAGGTAAGATGTTAAATGAGTCCAGGTAATTTTTGATTTGAGAGTTTATCAGTTTTTCTAGAACCTTGGCTAAAATGCAGAGTTTAGAGATTGGTCGATAGTTGTTCAGTGAGGTGGGGTCTCCTCCCTTCAGCAAAGGAAGAACAAATGCTGTTTTCCAAGTGTCTGGGATGGAGTTTTGTCTTATGGAGAGATTGAAGATGTGGGTCACAGGGACTGTGATGATATGAGCGGCCAGCCTTAAGAAATAAGGTGGAAGTTCATCTGGACCTGCAGATTTTTTAGGATCAAGATCTATTAACAGTTTATTGACCTCACTGACTGAGAATGGAGAAAAAGAGAAGCTGTGATTAACTGAGGATTGACTTGTAGGAGGGATTTGATTTGTAGAAGTTTGGTTATTAAGTGAAGTGGCTGATCTTCCATTAGTAACTGTGTCAAATAAAGAACCAGAAGCAACAAAATGTTTGTTGAGACAGTTCAGGATCTCGTGCTTATTTGACACAGGAACAGAGTTAATGAGAAGTTGTGATGGGAGGTCAGATGATTGGGGGGTGCCTGAGAGAGATTTGATGGTTTTCCAGAATCTGTTAGGGTCTTTTAGATTTTTGGAGGTCTGAGATAATAAATAGTTGTGTTTTGCTGCTTTGACAGCAGTTGTGCATTTATTCCTCATCTGTCGAAAACTCAACCAATCAGTGTCTGAGCCAGATTTTCTCGCTGCAGCCCAAAGATGATCTCTCCTGTGCAGGAGGTCAACTAGCTCTGGAGTAAACCAGGGGCTGTCTCGTCCCTTTATTCTGAACTGACGAAAAGGAGCATGTGTGTTCAGGAAATAAATGAAATTATTATGGAAATAGTTCCAAGCAGAGTTCACGTCATCAGTTAACAGAATACGATGCCCGTCAAAGTGAGACAGATCCCAGATGAATGACTGTTCACAAAAATGTTTCAGATCCCTTTTTTGAATTAATCTGGGCTTAGTAGGTGGAAGTTTAATATCTCGCAAAGCCGCTGTCACACAACGATCACTCAAGATATTGGAAAATACACCTGTACCAGGGAATTTGTGAGGCATATTAGTTAGAAACAGGTCTAACATGGAGGAGTTTTCAGGATGGTTTATATTTAATCTAGTGGGAGAATTGATAAATTGGGTAAGATTAAAAGTCAAGCAACATTCCTTGAATTTATCACAGAGGGGGGGTCGATTTACACCAATCAATGTTGAGATCTCCAGCCAAAAAGATCTCTTTGAATTTTAAATTACCAAGAAATTCCTTCATGGCAGTTAATGCCTCAGGTGAAGCTGGGGGGGGGGGGGGGCGATAGCAACAGACTACAGTTAAAATCTGGCCTCCATTCAAGGTGATATTTACAGATAAGGCTTCAAACTGGTTTGGAATTGTTTTGGAAGACACAAGACTTGAAACCAGAGAATCTCTAATGTAAATAATGACTCCACCCCCCCTTTTTTGACGATCACAGCAGTAGATGTTAAATCCATTGATTGCCACGTCATTATTCATTACAGATTTGTTGAGCCAGGATTCAGAAATAAAGATAACATCTGCCCCAGAAGAACTGACCAGGATTTTCAAAGCATCCAGTTTTTTCAGAAGGCTACGAGCGTTTACATGCAGAAAATGAAGCCCAGAGGCATTTTTAAAGTCATTTGGTGTGCTGTAATTAGTAGGGGGTCCAGGGTTGGGCTGAATCCCTGAGAGCAGTAACAACATTATTATCAGACATTTTCTTGAGATTTTTGTGACTGATGTGTAATTACAGGAGTTAACAGTGTGACTATTAACCCCCATAATCGAACCATGAGAAACATTAATGAAGACGTGATCATTCAGAACCCAAAAACAGTGAAAGTTGCAGTGATGGACAGATTCAGGTGTATTAACAAGATTCAGTGACTCCAGATAATCTGAGAACTGAAAATAGTGACAGTAATATGAATGATGCAGAAAAGTTTCAGACCATAAAACGTCACAGTTCAAATGGGCAAACAAACCCGACGAGTTGGCCCAACTGCAGTTTGAGTTGGGCTGAGGGGGGCTCCGGCCCCCCAGTGAAGAAGGATGGATGGATGGATGGATGCTCCCATGGGAAACAGAAGCTGGGTCCAGAATCAACAGGCCGAAACAGAAACAGATAATTCGCAGCAAAAAGCAGAGCGAGCTGCCAGAAAATCCTCCTGAAGTGAAAGGCATGATCCAAGCTCGTTTCAGGTCAACAGGGGCCAACAGCGTGATCCGGAATAAAATTAATTATTATCCAGGTGAGTTTGGATGGAGGCCTGCAGTAGCTCCGATACAAACTCCGAACTTCTCTCGAGCACCACGCAGACCCGCTCCTTCACTCTGCTCCTCTGCTTCTCAGCACCCGACAGCACGGGGCACCCCCGGTGAAAAACGAGACTGACCGGAGAGGCTGAGGCTGAAGTCGGCAACTGGTCCGGTCCGGTTCTGCTCCAGTTCGGCTCCGGCGCTCCAAGCACGAGAGACGAAGAGGCTGAAGATATCCCTGGCCCGGTTCTGCTCCAGTCCGGCGGCCCAGTCTGGCGGCGCGGTTCTGCTCCGGTCCGGCGGCGCGGTTCTGCTCCGGTCCGGCGGCCCAGTCCGGCGGCCCAGTCCGGCGGCGCGGTTCTGCTCCGGTCCGGCGGCGCTTCAAAGCACCAGAGCGTCTCCTCCAGGTGAACACAACGACTCCACGGAGGTGGATCGTCCTTCGGTAAAAGTAACGGGCTGCTCACTGAAGCTGAGACCGGCTCTGTTGAAGACGAAATCCCCCACAGCCACCTCGGTTCGGTTCTGGTCCAATTCGAGGGACACAGATACACTTCCCCTACACCTATGGAGACACCACGAGGGCCAGTCCAGCTGAAAACGAGCGAAATACCACCCGGCGATATTTGTCGGAACCAGGTAGAACCACAAAGGACCAGATAAGAGTTCGTTGAGGTCCAGAGAGAGAGAGAAAAGACACCGGACCTTCGTGCGTCGACTCCCCAGCTCGAGGGGTCACCTGGCCGGCAGGGTGCGCTCAGAGTGACCGATGGGGGGGAGCGGCCGATCGGTCCTGGGCCAAAATATTTTTTTGGATGGTCCCGTCCGGCTCTCTGAGTCACTGAACACCGAATTCGGTTGGAAGGAGGACCAGCTTTAGTCCGGTTCGAAAAACGGGTCAGTTTGATGATAAAAGATAATAATAATAATCCTCATGTCAAGTGTTATTTTTCCACACTCGCACTCAGGAAGCTCAAACAGAGCCCCTAATCTCTCACTAATCCCGAGTGAGTAGAAATCCAGATTCCATGTTTGTCACAGCAGTGGAAGGAAAATAAATTATAGATATAGTAAATAAATGTAAAAATAAAAGGTCAACTGACTGTGACAGCATTGATATAATAATAATAAAGAAGGTGATTGAGGAAATTATTCAGCCGCTAACATACATTTGTAATCTATCAATTCAAACAGGTATATTTCCACAAAAAATGAAAATTGCAAAAATCATCCCACTATATAAATCTGGGAATAGACATCATTTCACAAATTACAGGCCTGTTTCATTACTTCCACAATTCTCCAAAAATTTTGGAAAAAAATATTTGTTGCTAGATTGGATAGATTTGTTAGTAAACACAAATTACTCGCTGAGAGTCGGTATGGATTTAGGTCACAATGATCCACAGCGATGGCAGTTCTTCAATTAATAGAAGAGGTGACCAGTGCACTAGATAAAAAGAAACCTGCCGTTGGGGTATTTATTGACTTTAAAAAAGCATTTGATACAATTGATCATGAAATACTCATCAAGAAACTAGAGCGCTATGGTCTAAGAGGAGTAGTTTTGCACTGGTTGAAAAGTTATCTTAGAAACAGGCAACAATTTGTACAAATGGGCGATTTCCAGTCCTCTTGCTTGGACATTGTTTGTGGTGTTCCCCAGGGTTCAGTATTGGGACCAAAATTGTTTAGTTTATACATAAATGATATATGTAAGGTTTCTAAAATACTTAATTTTGTTTTATTTGCAGATGACACAAACATTTTTTGTACAGGTGAAAATTTACGGCAGCTTTTGATAGAAATTAATTTAGAGCTATGTAAATTGAAAAAGTGGTTTGATATTAACAAATTATCACTAAATTTAGATAAAACCAAGTTTATGTTATTCGGGAATTGTAAAGGGCATAGCGATTTACAAATAATAATTGATAATGTGACTGTGGAGAGAGTGACTGAAATTCGGGTTTTGGGAGTATTGATTCATAATAAGATCTGTTGGAAACCTCATATTAAATATGTTCAATCTAAAATAGCTAGAAGTATTGCAGTTCTCTCTAATGCTAGAAAATTTCTAAATTATTCTGCCATTCATATTATTTACTGTTCACTTATTTTGCCATATCTAAGTTACTGTGTGGAAGTTTGGGGCAACACTTACAAAACTTCACTTCAACCATTATGCACATTACAGAAAAGAGCCATTCGAATA
>NC_056506.1:6408524-6417206 GCF_014905685.2 Nematolebias whitei | reverse complement strand
CATTTGCTCTCGCTTCTGTCTACTGCCTGGCCACTAACCGTTCTCTTCCTGCCTACAGACTCGTTCCAGCCTTTGACCCAGGGATCGACACCAGAACCAGACTCACTTTTGAGAAACGAGGGTTTCTATAATAAATTTTGTAATCTAAGTCTCTCTGTTGTGGTGATTTTGGTCCAGAGTTGAAGGGGTTCGTTACATTAGGTGCTGGTTTGTGTATGTGTGTGTAAACACATGTGGGTGTGTAAATAGGTATATATTATCTATGTATTTATGCAAGTAGATGTGTATGTATATCTGTGTGTATGTATTACTTTCATCTGGTCCAGAAAATAGTATTATAGTTATTATTATTATTATTAATTTTTTTAATTATTATTATTTTTGGAAAGGGCAACAGGAAGACTATTTATGCTATGAATTAATGAATGGAAAAGGGGTATGATTATATAAGTTAAACTTCATGATACTCCTTTTCAGACTCAGTCACCAAAAAGGTGGAGTATTTACATGTATTTTAATATATAAAAATTGAGTATGTATATTTAATAATAAGATATTGTATTTACACTTAGAAACATGAAAGTCTTTATTATTATGTTTTGTTGGTGAAATGTCAGTCTGAAATAAAATTATCATCATCATCAGACCTTAGTCCAAAATGAATCAAACTCCTTCTCAAAGTCCTCAGATTTATGCCATTTATTTTCTAAAATAATATTATTGGTTGTGCATTCATATTCAATATTTGCCATAATTTCCATAATTCCACGGGCTTCATCCAGAAGAAGACACAAATGTTGTTCCTGCTGTGTCCGGTTCAGTTCTTCATGTTCATTCAGTGATGAAATAAGACTTTTCTTTACTGGACTCTTTTCTCTTTCTCTTCACTAGAAAGAAGAAAAAAGTGGTTAATTCAAGCTACATACTGTTTTTGAATAAATGCATAAAACAAAGAAAGGTGCTGCTAACAGCTATAATAGATATATTAATAATAATAAACTGATCAAATAAGAAAATGAAAAATAAATTGATTTAAAAATAATGAAAATAATATAATAATAACAGTGGATATATGAATCAGAAAGTATTATACAGATACAGATATCCTTTATTGTCATTCACACCACATGTGGTACAAGTGGTGGGTCAAAATTATGTACACAAGGTCCCAGTTACATCCAACAATAAAATGTAAAAGAAAAACAGTAATAACATCTAAGATATGAACTAAGAAAAACATCAACTAAAAATATGATAAGCACTAATAGCATAAAAACAATAAACACAATACGCCGAACAGCAGCATGGACATGAGTCTGTGTGAACAGATGAGCACGAATGTACACAGCAACATGAAACTGATCAGCAGTAACATGAAACAGACCAGCAGCAACATGAAACAATCAGCAGCAACATGAAACTGATCAGCAGCAACATGAAACAATCAGCAGCAACATGAAACTGATCAGCAACAACATGAAACAGATCAGCAGCAACATGAAACAATCAGCAGCAACATGAAACGATCAGCAGCAACATGAAACTGATCAGCAGCAACATGATTATCCTGGTTAGATATTCATAAGGCTGCACAAACTCAAGTTCATGTTGCTGTTTGACGTATTGTTTTGATTGTTTACTTAGTGCTTAGTGTATTATTAGTAGATGTTTTTTAATTGATATTTTTCTTAATTCATATCTTAGATCTTATTACTGTTTTTCTTTTACATTTTGTTGTCTGGGGCAGCACGGTGGCGCAACAGGTAGAGCAGCTGCATCTCAGCGAGCAGGTCCTTGGTTCAAACCCCGGTCCAGGGGCCTTTCTGGGTGGAGTTTGCATGTTCTCTCCGTGCGTGCGTGGGTTTTCTCCAGGTGCTCCGGTTTCCTCCAACAGACCAAAAACATGTATGTTAGTCTGACTGGTAACTCTAAATTGTCCCTAGGTGTGAGTGAGAGAGTGAATGGTTGTTTGTCTCATTTGTCTCTATGTGGCCCTGTGATGGACTTGCGACCCGTCCAGGGTGTCCCCCGCCCCTCGCAAATTGATTGCTGGACATGGGCACCAGCGACCCCCGTGACCCAAAAATGGAAGAAGCGGGTAAAGATAATGGATGGATTTTGTTGTCTGTAACTGGGACCCTGTGTACATAAATTCATCCCAATTCAGTATTTATTCAACATTTTATTTTTTTTTTACTTTAAAAATAAAATAAAAGCAAGTCCTTATCGGCACAAATAAAGTGATGTGGAACTGTTCTTACCAAGTACAGAAGCTGCAGCGTTGTGCTGCTCTGTGAGGTGCAGCTGGCTGTGATGGAGCTCTGTCAGGTGCAGACTCCTCTGACGGAGCAGGGGCAGAAGCCGGGAGGCTTGGAGGGTTTAATGTGGAGTTTAGAGACGAACCGTCACGCGCTGAAATACGTTCTGGATAAAATACAGTGAGAAACGGGACCGGAGGACAGTTAGCGTTTATGCAAATTAGCTTAGCATCGTAGCACCGATGTTGTCCTATTATGGCGTCAGCCTCTTTTTTTTAGTTAAAAATATGTTCAGAACCGATGGGATGAGTAACTTAAAATATGTTTAAAGTTAGAAAACACTCACCATCTTCTATAAATGATTCAAGTAGAGCAGTGGCCGTGTCCAAACCACCCTCCAATCGGTCCATTTAGCTCGCTTTGACTTTTTTCGTCGGCCACCAAGCACAACAACACCTACACTTCTGCATTTGACCACGGCTTTGATATTATTGTTTTTGTATAGCTTCAAAATACTAAAAGATACGCTCCTTGAGTTATCGCTAATGGCAGGAGGTAAAGAAAAATGGCGGATTGGGTTGTTTGGAAAGACTCCACAAACCCCTCCCCCGACCAATCAGTGACCGACAGTGTTTCTGACGTCACGGCTCGGCTCGCTTGGACCCCTTGAGAAGCCGGGTCAGAATTTAGGGAGGCGAGCCGGTCCCAAGAACCATGGAAAAGACCTCAAACACGCGTCAAGCCGGAAATATCCAACCCGCGCCGTGACAGTGGAAAAGGGGCATTAGAATGGAAGCCCAGCAGAACTCCGATGCAGACTCCGGTTTTCTTTTGAGCAGCTGCTCCTCAGCGCCTCACAGCACGAGAGGCTTCCTCCAGGCGAACAATGATGAGAACTGACCGGAGAGGATGAAGTCGTCCTTGGCTCGGTTCTGTTCTGGTCCGATTCCGTCAGGCACCACCACTGCCAACAGCAAACCCCACAGAGGTGCACGATCCTTCGGTAAAAGGTAATGGGCTGCCCGCTGAAGTTGACTGGCTCTGTTCGGGACGAGTCCCCCACATCCCAGCTTGGTTTGGTTCTGTTCCAATTCGGGTCAACTTCCCCCACACTGACTACAGACATCCACGAGGAGCCAGTCCAACAGAAAGCCAGCAAAATACCACACAGTGATCCTGGTCGGAACCGAGTAGAACCACAAATGTCTGAATGAAGAGTTCGGTTGGGGTCCGGAGAGGAAAAAACACCGGACCTTCGGACAGTGACTCCCCCGCTTGCACTCGGAGTGACCGGTGGGATGGGAGCGGCTGGTCCTGGACAAAATAATTTTTTTGGACGGTCCTGTCTGGCTCTCTGAGTCACTGAACACCAAATTTGGTTGGAAGAGGGACCAACTTTTAGTCCGGCTCGAAAAACGAGTCAGTTTGATATTGTAGGACTGCAGATAAGCCCGGGGATGCCACTGTCCATCATCTTACCGAAAGCTCATTCCTTAGTTTAGCTTATGTCCTAGTTTATATCTTAGATTCTTATTACAGTTTCTTTAAAATTTATATTTTTGCTATTGTTGGATATAACTGGAACCCTGTGTACACAATTTCATTCCACCTCATGTACCACATGTGATACAAATGACAATAAAGAACCTTGAACTTTGAGAAGGACCAGCAGATGGCAATGTGCCAAAAGAAGTCAGCAGGTTCATCAGCAGAAAACTCAGGAAGCACATGTTTCAGCTCCACCAGTTTCTACACAACAATGTTCTTTAATTCCTTTTTAAGGAGTTGCTTTGGGCATGAAATAGAGAAATGGGCTGCAATTTGAGCCACATCATCTTTACAGCAAAGCTCCAGCTGATCAAGAGAGGGACACTTTAGAAACTTCTCAAGATGAAACTCTGTCATGCCTAACAAGTGCAACAAGTTGCAGCTGCTCAACTAAGTATGTCACTCAACTAAGGGTGCATTCACACCAGCCCTGTTTAGTCCGCTTTAATAGAACTCTAGCTCGTTTTCCTAGAAAGTCCGGTTCGTTTGGGGAGGTGTGAACGCGCCATCGAACTCTGTCACAGAACAAAAAGGTGAACTCTGGCCCGGGCTAAAACCTAGGTCTCTGTCCGGTAGAAGAGAACTCCAGCACAGTTCGAGTGCAGTGTGAATGTAAACAGACCGGACCCGCTCCACAGGACAAACAAACATGCATTTCTCTGACCTTATATGGAGCCGTCAGCTGCCTTGTGTGAAAAACAATATTCTCCATGGTCTTTTGTCTCATCTTCTGCTCATGCTGAGTCCATTTTTGAAAAATGACAAAATATAACTCCTAAAACTGCTAAAACTTGATGCCACTTCGTTTTTATTTTTATTTACAGAAGAAGAAGAAGAAGAAGACGTGTCTTCAGAGGTTTTTGTGTTGTTTCTTTCAGTAGTTCTTGGTGCAGCGCCCCCACAGGCGAGCTGGGAACAGGTTGGTTCAACAGGTTGACTCGACTGCACAGTGCAGTGTGAATGCAAACTCACCAGCTCAAATGCAACAAAAGGTCATGAATATTGGTCCCGAACCGAACGGAGTCTACCGGACTATCAGGTGTGAAAACGACCTAAACTGACCAAATAATCACCACCTTTAAGTGACACGATTACATTAAATATCCCAGACGAGTCCCCATTGATGTTGTGACCCGGCTCAGCCAGGATAAAGGAGAGGTAACATTCAAACCAGGTGGAACGAGGTTTTTAATAAAGTAATAATTTATTTGGTCAATTAATCAAAATTAAACAAAAAGAGAGTACTTTCAAAGTACCAATTAGCAAAGATGTTTTACAACATTTTCTAACAAAGGCAATAATAAAATAATGTTAAACAGTTTTTTATGTTAAACAGTTGAGTTAAGCCACAAACTAAATTGATACAGCATCACAACAAAAATCACGATAAAGCCTTCTGACTTTCTTCAGAAGCTTACAAACAACTCCAACTGCAGGAATAACTCCCAAGCAAAGCCAAACATTTCAACTCCAAAGACACCCTTACAAAATGCTGCTCTAAATAACAGCCACCCTAAATGGCAGGAGAGCTGGGATTAAATGGGCAGGCCTTTTCTTTGGTTGGAGGAGCAGGAGATGAAGAAGCCAACCAAGATGTAGATGGATGTCTCTTGGGAAGGAGTCAGGAGAGGCCAACCAATCCCAGATGGGCCACAGCACAGTTGGGTCAGCAATCAACTGTAATTATATTGTCACTAAAACATATGGCCTCAGGCCATAACATTTAGCCTAAATGGCTTCCTTCACACCTCCTCTCAAACCGTCTGTCTACTTTACCCAAAATATGAACGTTGGTCTTCAAACAAGCTTCCTTTATCCTTGAGGTGTAAGTGCATAGCTGAGTCTTGTCCTGAAGGGCTGCTTCTCCTGTGTCGAACTGTCTGTGGAGAAGGTTTTTTTTTAGGTTTTACCTAAAAATGTTGTACAGTTAGTTTGAAGGTTTCATCCTTAGGTTGGATCAGCCTCTGTCTGAGAGTCATGTTGGGTTTAAAATGTACCAAGGTGTTGCGTTTGGAGAAGATCCATCCACAAGCAGTGAATTTAAACATATTCTATATACGTTGTGGACCTTTTACGTGCAATAAAATCTGATCAAGTAAGTTCAGGATTTGATTGAATGTGTATACATTGAATCTCAACATTGTGCATAATCCATAAAAAATATATTATTTAGCTTACAAATATGTTGGAAACTTGGTGGCAGGATATTTTTTCCCAGTGGCAGCTGTCAATCCATTCCACCTCCTAGAGAGTCAGAGTCAGAGTCAGAGTTTCTTTATTGTCATTCGCACCTCATGTGGTACATGTGGTGGAGCGAAATTATGTACACAGGGTCCCAGTTACATCCAACAATAAAATGTAAAAGAAAAACAGTAATAACATCTAAGATATGAACTAAGAAAAACATCAACTAAATATACACTAAGCACTCATAACATAAAACATTGAACATCAGCACAAACATGAACATGAGTCTGTGAGCAGATGTGCACGCATGAACACATCAACATTGAAACAGATCAGCAGCAACATGAAACAGATCAGCAGCAACATGATATGGTTTTTCACAGTGATTATTCTAGTTAGAGATTCATGAGTCTAACAGCCTCAGGGTAGAAGCTGTTCCTCAGTCTAGTGGTTCTACACTTAATGCTCCTTAACCTCCTTCCTGAGGGGAGTGGGGCAAAAAGCGTGTGTGCTGGGTGGGTGGGGTCCTTCATGATGCAGGTGGCCCTCTTCCTGCATCTGGAGGTGTAGATGTCTGTGATGGTGGGGAGACTGATTCCAACAGATTTCTGTGCAGCCTTCACCACTCTCTGCAAAGCTTTTCTTTCTGCAGCTGTGCAGCCTCCATGCCACACATTGATGCTGGAGCACAGGATGCTCTCCACTGCACACCTGTAGAAGGAGGTGAGGACTGAGCTTCCCAGACCAGCTCGCCTCAGCCGTCTGAGGAAGTAGAGTCTCTGATGAGCTTTCTTGATCAGGCTGGTGGTGTTGTTGCTCCAGCTGAGGTTGTCATTCATGTGTACACCCAAGTACTTGTAGCTGGAGACCACTTCCACCGCAGATCCTCCTATGTTCAGGGGGGTGTAGATGTTTTTGTTCCTTCTGAAGTCTACAATCATCTCCTTTGTCTTCTTCACATTGATCACTAGAGCCACCACTGATGAGGTCATAACGCCCTTCACTTCCGAATAGTTCTGAAGAGCATAGTCAGCACAAAATATTTAATGAGGGTTAATTAATAGCAATAAAAAATGCACTGGGAGACAAAAATGCCTAGGTTTTGATATAACAATTGTTGAATAAAAACATTGTGGGAGTAAGAAGAGTTTTAAGTTAATCATTTCTCACGGCTGTAGTGGGTAATGTCAGAGCCAAACATTATACTGGATCTCCATAGCAACGCAGCATGAGAGCAGAAACAGACTAAACAGTTCATTAAACTTTGTGTTTTGAGATGAATGGTAAAAAATATTAAAAAGTTCAATCATTTGGTGATAGCTTGATGTTTTGTCACTTGTTCAAAGTTTAAATAAAGTTTCCATGTTGCAGTAAGTTACCTTTAACAGAGCTGAAACTTCTTGAAGGATTTAGACATCTCCACTCATGAGACCAACTGAGATGTTAAGGAAGTGGAAATAGTGCATTATCCATTCATGGTAAAGTATATTGAGTGTTTACAAAACAGAACAAAAGTGGAAATATAAACTAAATAAATTAAAATCAAAACTGTGACCCTAAAACAGAAATTTAAATGTTCCACGTCTAATTTTTACAGAGGTTTAAGCATTTCTTCTTCTTTCTTCTAGGACTTTATTTACTCATCCACAGGAGAGTGCATGTGCAGAAAATGTTCCTGCCTGAGACACGCTGTCTGAAGTGTTCAGGTTGCATAATATGTGAGCAATGTGACAAGAGGGCATGAGTGTTGAAGATATGATTCATGCTTCACTCTCAGTCAGCTGGTTGTTTCCGTCCCCACCTCCTTCACACTTCCCACCATGGAGCTGTTCCTTTCTGTCCGTCTATTGTAGGCTTCTGCGCACAAACGCTGACTTGGATTCCTGAGAAACACAGAGCACATCTCTTCTGAGGGATGCACAGAAACAGGGAGGTTAAGCCTATGCTTTGCTCTCGTCTCATTTTTTCCTCCTCATCTTTTTTTTTCTGTGTTTGAAAGACAATGTTGAATCATAAAAATCAGTTTGTGAAATGAACCAAAAATAGAGTATTTTACAGTCTGTCACAATCCTCTTTTGCTGAATGGTTCAGCTTCAACTTATTTTTAGTCATCCACTGAATAAAATGGCTTCTTTTTTGTGTTCATGGAACACATAGTCCAGCTGACTGATGATGAGGACAGCTTACCTGACCTTATGATGAAGCTGGATACCTACAGGTCCGTGTACATTCAGGCATTTTGGTTTTTTTGTTTCAAACAAAAAATGAAAAAACAAAAACACACTTGTTTTTTTTGTTTTCCATTTATTAAACCAAAATGAAAAATCGGATATGAAGCGTCATCCGATTTCTGATTTTGTGCACAAAACAAAAATGGATAACAAGCGCTCACTTTCAATAACATGATTTTATTTTGACAAATGGTCTGACCCGGAAGTTCTCTCTGCCCTGCACCGTGTAGCTTGCTGCTTGTTTACACAGGTCCAAAACGGCAGTGAATTAATTTGATTTATACCCACTGAAAACCTTATATCCTGACCTTTTTTTGTATGTTGCTTAAAACCACATAAGAACAGAGAAAATTCAGAGAGACGGCAGTTTGCCGAATCCGGAAGTAAGACCAATTTGAACCAAATGATCCCCATGGTAACTGATGCTGGCCCCGTCACCTAATCTGATATATATATAT
>NC_056506.1:6393097-6408424 GCF_014905685.2 Nematolebias whitei | reverse complement strand
ATATATATATATATATATATATATATATATATATAGTGGGTAAAGGAAATGGAAGGATGGGTGAGTGGGTGGGAGAACAAGTGGATGGATGGATGATTGCAATAAAAAGATGAATAAAAATATATTAATAAAAAACTAAACTATTCAATGCTGTTCAGTAGGTTTTTGTGCTTAATGATGTTTAGAAGTCCAGTTGTTGTGTTTCAGTTAAACAATTGGGTTGGTCAGGTGCAGTGAGTTGGTTTGCTCCAGTTCACATCATCTGCCATTACAAGATGTTTATTATTAAATCAGCATATTGTATAAAACTTTGGAGATATACAAGGATTTCTAAACAACAAGGTGGGGGTTTTATGTTAATGGTTAATGTTCATGTGAGCAGCTAGTTTTGGTTGTCAGCAGCAAACTGGTTGATCCACTACGAGAGGGTGCTATTTACAAGACTGAGCTGAAAACAGCACCTCAGACTGAAGAAGTCTTTCAGATGAAAGACGAAACGTTTCTACCCTTTTTTATTTTTTTAGTTTAGTTTGAATGTCCAGAGGACCAGACTTAACTGTTTTTCTACCTGGATTATTGAGCATGTATCAGGAAACCTGTAAATTGTTATTTTAATAATTACATGCAGGTTGACAAAACTGACAAAAAAAAATTGTGTGTGCGTGTTTTGTATTGCTTGGTGTAATTTAGTGTTGTGAAGGCTGCACAATGCCATGTCATTTTCTGTTATGAGTAAGCTTATCACTAAATCAGAAAGCAGTAAAATGTCCACCTAAATTCACTGTTGGTGGTTATAAAAATTGCACCTGTTCATTGAGTGTAGGGCTGGGCCATATCATATCATTCACAATAATACTGGTAAAAAAAATTCTTGCCCGGGAAAGTAAATTGTATCATGATATGCTAATTTCATGGCATAAATACATCAGTGTTTCCCCTACCAATTGTAGAGGAAAGGGTCCTCAGATTGTTGAATTTTGATTAGTAATTTTATTCTGAAAGGGGCACCACTTGCTTTCTGGTTCATAAGCAAGAAATAATATGAAATCAGACTCAAGTTTACATGTGAGTTCTTTTTGTATTAAATTCAAATGTCATATATTAAAAATGCTTAGAGTCAAAGTACAATTTTGTGAAGTTTATTATCGATTTTGGTAAATATAAGTGATCAAAAATGATGAGTACAGCTGAAGAATGAATAATGGTTTTAATTTGACAACACACAAAGAGGTTATGGAATTATCTTCTTAATTTTAATATGGTGAATTATGAGGTTCAAAAGCAGAGTAAATTATCATCTATAAAGTTAACTAAATGAAGTGTTTTGGCTAAATGTGATTTGTCAATTTAGGAAAACTTAATTCTAATTAATAATGATGAATTTTGCTTATACTGCACAACTTCTTATCTTGGGCACCAGACACCAGCAGAGAGAAGGAACAGCTTTTCCTACCGATTTGAAGTTCTAGTTCAACCGCCCGAGGGTTACCAGGGACTCTTGAAATTGAAGGTGGATACCTCTCGTCACTGGACATCAGTTGAAATCTGGAGTCAAAAGTTATCTGGCTCCCGATGGGTTAGTTGAGATGCTTCCGGAGGGCTGCGTTTTCTCCTTCTGGTGACAAGGAACCTTTTGGTGCTTCTTTGAAACACGAGACAAATCTCTGGAACACTTGTCTCTTTTCTGCATGGAACTTCTTATCTTCTGAAATAAATTTTTGATTGCTTGACCTTTCTTCTTCAAAAGCTTCCCCAAGACTGCTCTAAACTAAACATCAGAATAACTTTCTCTGACTTAGCGGGTGTTACAATATTGATGGTCGACCCATTCAAAACAGAAAGGGTGGACCTTTGTTTCAGATTACTGTTTCATTTGAACTTTAACAACAATATTAAAAATAAATGGCTAATTTACTCTGCTTTGGTAAATACTCAATATAACAGCAGGATAATTAAGACTTCTAAGCAGTTTTACTCATCCATAAACATTTTCATTAGAACTTGTGCAAACAACAATTGAAACTTCTGATTACCAATTTTTACATCGACTTTCTCTTATGCATGATTAAACTGTGTACTAAGGTGAGAAAGATTCAATTGTGTTCAGGAAAACTCAGAAATTTAAATTGTTCAGAAAAATAACTTCTACCGTGGGATGGCAATGTTGTTTCATAAATTCACTACTACGAAAGAGTCCTTGAGGAACAATAGTGTGTTTTTTTTCCCCACACTCTTAAGACTGTAGGACAAATCCTCCCTTTTAGGAACAGATATACAACGCTCAGATGTTATATTTCAAAGGTCAGATGGAAAGGTTCTCATATAAAGGGCCTTTCAGCTTTGCTGAAATTATAATAACAGGTGTGCAATTAATTACAATAAAAGATTTTGTTGTTCAATTTTTTGTAACATGGTTTCTTACTGTCCAACTTTGGGAATGAGAGTCAGTTTTACTTTCAAAGTATCAAAAGAATAAAAGTTGATGGTAGAAAAACCTTGATGTGTCCCTACACAATATACAAGCGGGGCACCCTGTCCCCGCTAACAGAACCAAGCGCGCCAAACTACCGAACCGAACTACGCACCCAACCTGTTGGTACTAGTCTAACGCTAAGCTATCTGCATGCAATACTAGCTAGCTTAAAATCGAAAGGCATCGCTCACGCTGCCTCTTCTCTCATGCTGAACCCTCCACCCCCTGGTCGAAAACTGCTGGTACAAACAATGCGCAGTCCCCGCCCACATCCCCCCCCACCCCCTGCTGGTTAAACTGCTGGTTAATAATGCGTATCTCAGCTGTATCTCCCCCCCACGCTAAACACAGCTCAGCTGTGTCTCTTGATCCACGGTTCCACAGTCGGTACATGGACCAAGAAAAGAGCCAGGTAATCAATGACAGAGCGGTCAGCGGAATGTAATCATTACTGCGAGAAATAGAGGAAGCTGAAACACCATCACAAGCTTCAGGGTCAGCTGAAGACACCTTATCACAAGTAGGGATGCACGATATTGGTTTGTTGGCCTATATCCGATATGTTAAAACGTATTCGTCCGATAACCGATGCAGATACCGATATTTTATATATGTTCCTTTGTCAGAACATAGCCCTCTTATTTAGGCTTATTTACTACAAAAAATGTGCAACAGCTGTAAGAGCTGGTGACATATATTCAGTAACAGCCATATGAAATGCATAGCACTTTGACTTATATTAAATAAAAAGTGTTAAATGTTATTTATTAGCATTAATATTAGCATGCAATGCTGTCTCACTTGTGGAGGCTTGTTCTGGGTTCCTAGCTGCAGTGTGGGATCCTCTGCACTCCTGTGCATGAAGGACAGCCGTTTTAAGTCAAAAGTTTTTGTCTATCCATTGTGCCGTAAGACTTAATCATGCTAACGGGGCTAACACGAGGTCCAAAGCTGTGTCCCAATTCAGCGGCCGCATCCTTGGAAGACCGCATTTGAAGGCCAATTACGTCATGATGCGCCGAGGCCTGTCCCAATTCGAAGACTCCTTCAATGCAGCCCACGAATGGGGCCTCCTTTTCCCCCGATTTGAAGGACAGGTCCCATGTATCCTTCGCAGCCCACCCTATCCCAAGATGCATTGTTGGCATACGGAAAATTCTGGACATAATGGCGGACGAAGCAGCGATGGTGTACACTTTTAAATGTAAGTATATTAAAATCTGGGATTATAAAAATTAAAAGCCTAAAGTCATTATGATTTAAAGCGGATGATAGGTTTTTGTCATTTGTGTAGACATTTTTTGTATTATTTTTTGTCAGAGATCAGCTCATACAGCGGGTCCCATAGTACTAACGCCGATAAGCTAATTTTTCTTTTCTTTTTTATTTTATTTCTTTTTTTATTATTAGGGAGCAAGGAGCAGACCAAAGCTTTTATTAAGCTTCAGAATGAGAACAGCCACCTTTTCACGAGTGCAAAACACTCTGTAGCTGTGGCATGGGGGTACAAGAATTAATCCATTTATTCATCTTATGCTTCTGAGTACAGTTTCATTAACCCTCATATTGTATATAACCTGCAATCTTAATGAAGTATAGATCCTCTTGTGTTGTGCTGTGAAAACTGTAGTTTTTCTAAGACATTATTTTCCATGTTTCCCCTCTTCATTCATTTTATGTTGATGTTATTAGGATAATTTTGGAGAAGATGGGCCTGCAGGGGAAGGTAACTCCTTTGCAGGCTGAAAAGAAATGGGAAAACTTAAAAAAAAAAATACAAAGTATGTGCATGTGTAATGAAGAATATGATTTGTACATGCAGCTGTTGATACATGTAAAGTTTTAAAAAAAGTTTGTTGCTCTTTTTGCTCTTATTGTCTTATTTCCTCTGTTCAGGACTGCAAATATCCAGGCGGGTCAGGGGAAGGAGTTCGTGGGAAGCTGCTGCTGCGATTTGGATCTGGTTTGTCCTCAGGGACGAGGTTTTAGGACAGAGACCTTCCACTGTGTCTCCATCACTGAGGACACTCCAGGTCCAAGTGCAGCAGTGGGTGACCAGGAAGACAGGGCTGAGGAACAAACAGGAAAAGAGACGAGGAAGAAAGAGACAGCAGGACAGAGAGGATGATTTATTTCAATTATTCAGAAGATATGAAGCAGCAGAGAGAAGAGCAAATAGAAGTAAGGAGAGAATGGAGAAAATAAAGAATTGCAAATAAATTAATTGATGATTGTTTTTGAAAAATGTGTTTTTTGTTTTAAATTTGAAAAATAAAGAGATTACAAAAACTAGTAGTTGTCAATAATTCATTTTATTAACAGTAAGTTCATTCAAAACAACAACAACAGGCTTTGTGTCGTGCTAGCCCTGCAAACCCACGGGACACCACCTCCAGGTCCTCTGGGTTTTCAGGCAGGTGGATGACCTGGTGGTGAATGGCCACTTCTTCTGTCTTATGATGGACGATGCAATGGACAGTAGAACGAGGCGTCACAAACACTCCTGAAACCACCCTGCAGGATGCTCCACCTGCCAGCCAGAAAATAAACACTAGGGTCTCAGTTGTCGCCCCCCAACCATGTCGTGAATCCAGGTCCAGGAGATGAAGCAACAACGCCAGAGACGTCCTGCTTCATCGGAAATCCGGTCTAGGATCTGTTGAGGTCTTTCAAAACTATGAGAACCAACTTTCAAACACTTAGCTCAAAACTGCCTCAATCTGAGATCGTTCAGTGGAAGGAAGACAGAGTCAAAAACACAGCCTGAGAAGTGGTTCTGAATTCAGACAAAGATTTATTTTACCTTCGTAGCGCTGGAAGGGAGACGCCTCACATGCATGTTACATCCATTTTACACGTCTCACACGTCTCGTCTCAGTTACAAATGTATTTGCTTCGTTTAAATACAGCCTTATCAGTTACATTGGAATTTCCTTATCATGATGTTATTCTCTGGGGCAGCTGATGTTCCTGGGTGTGGTCTGGCATGGTCTTGTTTTTTCGCCCACTGCCCCCAGCTGACTGTGATCTGTTCTGGCAAGATAACAAGTCTCTGGTTCCCTTGTACAAGGAGTTACGCACATCATGAACTTATATGACGTACATCATGATTTTGCAGTTTTTTACCATACACAGAGAAATACTTCATGTCAGAGCATAGCAAAAAAAGATGACATTATACAACAGATCTTCTTGGTTAAAGTAATGGTCCAGGACTGGGACACAGGTTAATCCTGCAGTACAAGGGTCTGGTTAAGGAAATGTAGAGAATAATAAAAACATTATTAGTTAAAGATTAAATTTTCTATTATAAGATATCAAAGCATTATCACAATTATGAGGCTTAAGGTAAATATACTGATGCTCAGTGAAAACACTTCATTGTTATTATTGAAATAAAAGAAATGAAAGACCCTGTTTTTAACATTTTTACAGCCACTTTATGTACCAATGGATTTTATAAAATAAAATATTGGAAAATCCATCCATCCATTATCTTTACCCGCTTATTCCATTTTTGGGTCACGGGGGTCGCTGGTGCCCATGTCCAGCAATCACTGCGAGGGGCGGGGTACACCCTGGATGGGTCGCAAGTCCATCACAGGGACACATAGAGACAAATGAGACAAACAAACATTCACTCTCTCACTCACACCTAGGGACAATTTAGAGTTACCAATTAGCCTAACATGCATGTTTTTGGTCTGTGGGAGGAAACTGGAGCACCCGGAGAAAACCCACGCATGCACGGAGAGAACATGCAAACTCCACCCAGAAGGTCCCCTGGACCGGGGTTTGAACCAAGGACCTGCTCACTGAGAGGCAGCAGCTCTACCAGTTGCGCCACCATGCTGCCCAGATTATAATATATTAAATTTTATTAAATTATTAATAATTTAATAAGATACATTTAGATTTTACTTATTATGCACAAGTTAATAAAGTTAATACATTAGTATGTCAGTCACTGAAATTATCCATGAAACTAGCTGAAGTTAAGTTATTCCTTGAAAGTTTGTAGACTTAAAAAAATGTAAGTTATCTGAATATGATTGTCTCTCAGTAGAAGATACAAAACATGCCGCCAGCAGCGATAAAGTTCCTGTATTTCCTCTAGAATTAAAAAGTAAAAACAACAACAAAATTTAGACCTCCATTCTTTTTTCGGTTGAGCGCTGTCACGGTTGCTAGGCCACAGGACATACGCCGACGTAACCCTGAAGGCTAGACCTGTCCCATTTCACAGCTGCTGACTTCCGGTATACGTGGTCTTTGAAGGACCCAGCCTACGTCAACCGGGTAGGCTGGGTCCTTTGAAGGATGTGGCTGCTGAATTGGGACACAGCTCAAATGTCTGTGGTAAAACTCACCCAACAAGTCATCCATCCATCCATCCATCCATTATCTTTACCCGTTTATTCCATTTTGGGTCACGGGGGTCGCCGGTGCCCATGTCCAGCAATCACTGTGCGAGGGGCGGGGTACACCCTGGACAGGTCGCAAGTCCATCACAGGGCCACATAGAGACAAACGAGTCAAACAACCATTCACTTTCTCACTCACACCTAGGGACAATTTAGAGTTACCAATCAGACTAACATGCATGTTTTTGGTCTGTGGGAGGAAACCGGAGTACCCGGAGAAAACCCACGCATGCACAGAGAGAACATGCAAACTCCACCCAGAAAGGCCCCTGGACCAGGGTTTGAACCAGGGACCTGCTCGCTGAGAGGCAGCAGCTCTACCAGTTGCGCCACCGTGCTGCCCCAACAAGTCATGCTATCGGCTATTAGCTTAGTAACAATATTCAGTCTCGCCATCCCAGTCCATTTTCAAAGAAAAACTGCAATTACAAACGGACTATGACATTATCTACAGACAGGGCCGCACAATTAGTAGTCTGCCACAATATTTATGAGTTTGGGGATAAAGCTAACAGACTACTAGTCCATCAAATTTGTAGAGCCTCTGCATCTTGTCTTATTACCAAGATACAAGACTCAACAGGCAACACTGTGATAGGTCATAAAGAGATGAAAAACATTTTTAAACCATTTTATACTAACTTATATACATCTGAAGGTCACAATGAACTCCCCCAAATTAATAATTTTCTTGGCAAATTAGTATTTCCCACTCTTCCACCTTAAGTTCACTTAGCACTTGATGCTGAAATTTCCATAACAAAAATACGTGAGGCCATTAAATCGAGGACAGGAAAAACACTGGGTCCTGACAGTTATTGCTCTGAGTTTTATAAGAAATTTGCTAATGAACTTTCACCTCTGTTGCAAAATACCTATAATGAATTACTGATTTTGGTAGCCTCCCACCAAAACTACATTGATCTGCAATAACAGCCTTGTTGAAAAAAATGTGAAAATCCACTTCATTGTAGCTCATATCCTTGAAAGTTTGTAGACTTAAAAAAATGTAAGTTACCTGAATATGATTGTCTTTCAGTAGAAGATACAAAACAGGTGGGGAGTGGTGGCGCAGAGGTTAGAGAGGTGGGCTTGTGATCCAAAGATCGCCGGTTCATGCCCCGGCCCCGACAACATCAAAAATTGTGGGTGGGGTAGGTGAAACACCCACACTTGCCCCCACCCTCATTCGCCCCACTCTGGGCCCATGAGCAAGGCCCTTAACCCCCACCATGTGCTCCCTAAAAAAACAGGTCTCTCTTGAAAATTAGTTCTCGTGGCTCAATGAGACTAACCTGGATAAATAAAGGCTAAATGAAAAAAAATATATATATCATCCGATTTCACAGCTCAAAGTGGACTACAAAATTTGAGCTAAAATCTTGGCAATTTGACTGGAGCAGATTTTACAACAAATAATAACTGCTGACCAGACAGGGTTTATCAAAGTGAGGTATTTTAGTGCTAATGTCAGAAGATTGCTTAACATTGTCCATATATCAGAAAGAGAGAGCAATGAATTAGTTGTTTCTCTGGATGCACAGAAAGCTTTTGACCGGGTTGAGTGGGAGTTTCTGTTTGCTACATTTAAGAAATTTGGTTTTCAAGATTGTCTTATTTCTCAGATAAAGCTACTGTACACCAATCTGTTTGCAACAGTTATAACTAATGGACAGCAGTCTGATTATTTCCCACTCAGCAGAGGCACGTGCCAAGGCTGCCCTTTGTCGCCCCTCCTGTTCACTCTGGTTATAGAGCCCTTGACCATCGCTTTAAGGCAGTCTGCAGACTTTCATAGAATTAAAAGAGGAGGATTATGTCATAAGCTCTCTTTATATGCACATGATTTACTACTTTGTGTCTGATCCACAATCTTCTATTCCTCACATTGTTGATTATTTGGACCAGTTTGGAAAAATATCAGGGTTTAAGGTCAATATAGGTAAAAGCATAATATTTCCTTTGAGACAAGAAGATATCTCACCTTTTCTGTATACTTTTCCATTTAAAATAGCCAAAGCCTCCTTTAAATACCTTGAGGTAGAAGTGACACACAGCTTTCCCTCACTCTTTACTAAAAATTTTAAAGTTGTACTAGAAAAATGTACACAAGATCTAAATCGGTGGAAGGATCTTCCTTTATCCATAGCTGGCAAGGTCTATGTGGTTAAAATGAATGTGTTGCCTAAATGTTTATGGCTCTTCCAGAACATTCCCTATTTTTATTTGGAAATCCTTCTCACTTATTATTGGGCTTGTAACATACAAAAAAATACTTCACTGGGTCCATTTTGATTCTGATGCTTTAAATTATGGTGTGTGTGTCAGTGGAATGTGCCATCAGCCACACACACCTAGGCTCACTAGTAAGCGCTAAAAGTTCTTTGGCCGTACAATCACTAAACCCAATTGTGGATAAAACAATTAAAATCTGGAGGCAGTTCAGAAGACACTTTGGCTTAAATATGACCTCGGTCCACGCGCCTATCTGGGGAAATCATAACGTTCCCCCTGCCTTTTTGGATTCTACATTCTCAACTTGGAACAAGAAGGCATTAAATTTGTGTATAACTTGTTCTCTGAAGGCCAGTTAATCTCTTTTCCCAAATTGAGCAAAGCATTTGATCTACAAAGTATTAAAGTAAAATTATTTTAGATACTTACAAATCAAAAACTTTGTTCAGAAAAACTCTTAACTTTTTTCCAAACCATCCAAATTACAATATAGTGGACAATATTTTTGCATTATGCTCTGAGAATTAAAAAGATTAAAGCTGCAAGCAGCATTGGAAGCCCTCGCAGCAAAGCGCCACTCCGGCCTTACGGCGATCGCGGGAGCTCCAGCTAGTCCACCCAGTTGCCATCGTGAACGCTCTTGTTCCAATCCCGTACGCGTTCACCACGGTGCACATTTCCCGAATCTTTTCATCGCCTTTCATCCATGTCGTTACTTGTCCAGCTGCAGGTCTTACAAGTATAGGCGAAATATGACCTTCCAGACAGGAGTTATGGTGACTTCCTGTTTTGTGGGGAATGTTTGACAAGCACTTCCTTTATGCTTTTCAACATGTCATGTGTGGTAATCAACAGTTAGCGAACAAAGTTTCAGTCAAATATCTCACACAGTGCGAAGCTGGAAGTGTCATCCAATAATCAACAGTTTTTTTTCTCTGAGTGGGTGGGGCTTAAGTGATGTCATGAATCAACAATACCAATGTGTCTACAAGTGCTCACTGATGAAACACAAAAACTCAGGTTCAGATTGGATGATGTATCACTGAGATCTAACTGTTAGAATAATGTAGGGGCGCACTGGAGTCAAATGTTAAACAACAATACCAGTGTGTGTAGAAGAGCTCACTAATGACGTATGAAAAATCTGGCCTAGATCGGATGATATTTCACTGAGATATAACTCTTGAAATAATGTAGGGGTGCACTTGAGTCACATGTTAAACCACAATATCAGTGTGTCTACAAGTGCTCACTAATGACATACTCAAAATCTGACGTATATCGGATGATATATCACTGAGATATAACTAATTAAATAATCTAGGGGGCACACTTGAGTCATATGTTAAACCATAATTCAATGTGTCTAGACATGCTCACTGATTTTGCATACAAATTCTGATTCCAATCGGATGATGTATCATTGAGATCTAACAGTTTGAATAATGTAGGGGGCACACTTGAGTCAAATGTTAAATAACAATACCAATGTGCCTAGAAATGCTCACAGATGACGCACCAACAATTTGGTGCGGATAGGATTACGTATCATTGAGATATAACTGTTAGAATAATTTATGAGGCGCACTAGTCATATGTTAAACCACAATATCAATGTGTGTAAAAGTCCTCACTGATGACGTACAATAAATCTGGTGCAGATCAGATGTTGTATCACTGAGCTAAAATTTTAGAAATAATGTAGGTGGCGCAGTGGAGGCTATTGGCCACTTATCATGGATACATGTTCAAGGGGCGGATAATGATAGATCATAGTGATTTTTGGTGCACCTCGGTTGAAATCTGTGCAATATTGAGCCAAACGTATTGCAATGGCGTCACTTCTTAATTTGTCACGCCGCCACGCCCACATACTCAAGCAAAAACGGTTTGCACTTTAAATCAAGTCAGACCATATTATCTGTCTTCTAACACAGGATCATCCTGATTAAGTCAATGGTGTCAAAGAGGGAGCATTCCAAGTTAAAAAAGAGACTTCCTGTTCCGAGGGGGCGGGACTGTGATGACGTCAAAATATGACCACAGTGGATCGTCGGGCATCCAACAGGGATGAGTCATGCCAAGTTTCGTACATTTCGGTCTTTCAATGTGAAAGTTATAGTGCTTGGAAATTCATGGCGTGAAGCAAAACTTTTTGGCCTGGCCACGCCCCTTTAACATATACGAAAACACAAGCTTTAGATAACTTTTACTCTCTAATGTCTTAAGGGCATATCAACCAAATTTGAAGGCAATCCTTCAAAATTCCTAGGAGGAGTTCATTAAAATTTGCAATTAGAATCGCCCAAAAATGACCCTTTGGCCCAACATGGCCGACTTCCTGTTTATTTTGGACCAGGGCTCCAAAAGACTTTTTCATAGGTCCTGATAAGATGCAGATGTTCACCGAGTTTCAGAATTATCGGTCAACAAATGGCTTGGAGCTAAGGTTTTAAAATATTCTAGGGGGCGCTGTGGAGGCTATTGGCCACTTATCATGGCTTGCTGTTCAAGGGGTGGATAATGATCGATCATACTGATTTTGGTGCACCTTGGTTCAAAACTGTGGAAATTAGAGCCAAATGTATGGCGACGGCATTACGTCTTACTTCGCCACGACGCCCACATGCTCCACCCACAACTGTCAGTGTTGGAAAGAAAGTTACACCAACATGTCTTCGGTCACTGGACACACTATCATGCTGATCAGGTAATGGGGTCAGATAGGGATCGTTCAACGTAAAACTTTATACTTCCTGTTGTCAGGGGGCATGGCTTAAGTGATGTCATAATTTGACAATTCAGTTTTGCAGGGGACTGGATGTGGATCAATCACTGAAGCTTTGATGTCTCAGACAGTTTATGTGTAGGAGCTATTAGCGTTTCATTTTTTATCGTGAGATGTAGAACTTTGAGGTCTGGCCCCGCCCCTTTATCATGCTCCGAAACAAACCTTTTAGATAGCTTTGCGTCCCCTATGCGTTTTGACCAAAATGGCCAAAGTTTGAAATGATTGAGCGAAATCCCTAGGAGGAGTTCGTTCAAATGCGGAAGCTGTAAACCGCCAAAAAAGTGTGTAAATTGGGCTGGCTTTCCAAAATGGCCACCTTCCTGTTTATCGCACAATGTTGGTGCCAGAGGGTTTTCTGTGCATCTTGGGGAATTGGACAAGTGTACCATATTTCATGTTTCTACGACAAACTAAGGTTAATGTGGAGGGTATTTTGAAAATTTCTAGGTGGTGCTCTTGAGCTGTTTCGTTGCGATTTTTGCCTTGCCCTTAAAATACGTAATTTTTCACCAGTCCTGATGCGTCCGCCAAATTTGGTGACTTTTGGGATATGTTAAGGCCCACAAAACGCCAATTAATTTGGCGGAAAAAATTGTAGCTCGGGCTTGAACAGAGCAATTACAATAGGCCTTCGCAGCGCTTCACTGCTCAAGCCTAATAACTTCTATACAGTACAACCTACTAAATGATATCAGTCCCTCTTCAACCAATGACATCAGAAGGCGATGGGAGGCTGTAAACCTTTGCCATCTTTGCTTCTCAGCCAACAGAGTAAGTGAAATATATGTTGTGACGTGGCTTTTTATCCACCTGGAGGTGGATACAATCAAGGTTTTTTTTCTTCTCCATCTGAGTATCAACATCGTTCACACTATCACCCATCCCCTAAGTTGCATTATATGATTAGGTTTGTCTGTACTGTCCTCCCCTGTGTGCAGACGAGTTAGTTTTCCTGGTACTCTAGGGTAGTCCTTTTTGTTGGACAGTTGTGGCGTGAATGATCTGGAGCATAGCACTTGAAACAAAGCCTATTTTCTCGGCAATGTGAGAAGGCACTGTGGTTGTCACTTCTACAAATAAGACATGGTTTATCAGTGAAACCATCAATTTTGTCTGCACCATCCACAGGTCGCCTGGGTGGAGCTCACCTTCTCACCTGCAACTGGTCCGAGACTCCATGCATCAGAACCATCTCTAACATAGACATCACCTCTGCCAGGGAGACACACTGTGGACTATGCGTCGTGGGAGGTTCCTGACTGCTGTGAGTAGGAGCCGGCCCACGGTTCACCCTATTCCGTGCAGGGCAATGTTCACTGTCCTCTTACAATGTATTGGGGAAGCTTCTTTGCAGCTCACTTCAGCGTGGATACTCATTCAGTACTTCCAGGACTTTACATGCTGACCATTTGTCGATAGTTTTGGACCTGAAAGTGAGAGCCAGGTCTTTACAGGGACAATTCCTGAAGAACATACGGGTCACCTCCATCTCTGGGTTTTCAAATGATTTTCCCTGCTCTCAGTCAGGGTTAGTCTCAGCCAGTAGTCATATGGGTCTTCTTGGTCTTTGGGCAAGGTTGAGTAGAAGTCAGCTAAGGGGACAGCAGAGTACTTAGTAGAGCTAAAGTGTTTTCTAAGGAGACCATAAATCATGTCAGGATGAGCATTAACATCAGCGTTATTATTTCTAATCCCAAACCTTACTACATCCTTAGCCATTCCCCTCAAATGCATAAGGATTTCATTAGCTTGTTCTTCAATCCCTATATCATTTTTCTTAATGAATGTTCTCATTTGATCTTCCCAGTCATGCAATGTAATTGAGTCTGAGTTGTTACCTACAAAACATTGTGGCTCTTTGACCTTTATCTGCATGACAACTTGGACCTGGGATACGTCAGATACACAACCAGACTTGCTCAAAGTACTCGTTATGGTTTGTGTGTCTGTAGAATTGGAAGCAACGGTGTTATGTGGCTGCATGCGTGACATGATGCTTTCAGCCAACTGATGTCCTATTTCCTGGATAACAGACTTCATATGGGCAGCTGCATACTCAGAACAGCCATTAATAGGATTTGGTGTAAGTGTGACATGAGGCATAAGTGTGCTAGCATGATAGACAACAGGGTTCTGTACCCTGGCACCAGGAATTTCATCTAACGAGGGCATAACACCACTCAGACTATCAACAGTAAAAGGATTGGGAGCAAGTACGCCCCTGCCTCTACCAATACCAATGGGTGTACCTGGCCAAAAATGGTTACTTTGAATAGACTTCGTTCAGAATTTCTCAAAATAAATATACATTCAAAATCCAAAATACCATAGGAAATTAAATCACAAATTTTAAACCAAATAAATCAAAACAACAACAAAAATTCAGTAGAATGTGTGGTACATTACTGCTTTGACACACAAAAGATCTTCCTATCACCGAGACACACTGTACAGCAATATATATATATATATATGTATATATATATATATATACACACACAAGCACTGTGAATTGATGTCTTCAAAAGATCAGGCAGACAAGATGGTCACTGGTTCAGCAAGCTTGATTGAAGTCCATGGCCACGGCACAAATGTAACAGCAGTAAGATTGATTTAAATCCAAGGTCACGGCACCAATGTAACAGTTGTGTAACCCGTCCTGTCATATACACTCTCAGAGGCCAATGGGTTGGATGAGGTAGCACTTTACTGTAAATGGTTCAGAGCATAAACAGCGTGGTCAGCTCTCTACTGGCACAAATATGACAGCAGAGCATTAGGAAAGATTTTCAAATATCTGTTACAATGACTTTTAACAGTATAATTTTTAACATGTGATCGTATAGTGGTTTTAGCATTAATGTTTTACAATAAATCTTATATAATCTGTTTTAATTGGACATCCATTTTTCCAATGAAATTAGAAATTAGAGAAATAAATGCAGACAGAAGTTAAAATTAAATTAAATTATTCTACAACACCTTCTGGTGATTCATAAAAAATATAACAGACACGTTGTGTTGTCATGAGAACCAATAGACATTGTGCAAACGTAACTGACTTAACTCAGAACATTTAGTATAACAATTAATTACCTGTAAACGAGTGGTTCAGAGCATAAACATAGCGTGGTCAGCTCATCTACTGGCACAAATACCTATAAGAAAAATAACATCAGACAAACTGTCTCATAATCTTTTTTTTTTAGAAGAGAACTGGACTGTATGAATTACCACGGCACAGCGTTAGGAAGACTGTGATAAAATGTCAGTTTCATGTCATATTTATAGCCTACCAGTAGTGAGCACCAAAGCCCACTCATTACAGGACAACTATAATACATAGTTTAGCAGGAATTTCATTACAATAATCTAAGTATTTCTTATACACGGTACATATACAG
>NC_056506.1:6389919-6392997 GCF_014905685.2 Nematolebias whitei | reverse complement strand
TGTGTGTGTGTGTGTGTGTGTGTGTGTGTGTGTGTGTGTGTGTGTATGTGTGTGTGTTCACTCAACATTTATTTATACAGGTTAGTCCCATTGAGCCCCAAGGACTCATTTACAAGAGAGACCTGTTTTACACAAATATTATAGATGAGGTACTAACAACGACAGTCATAAAACCATATAAAATGAAAAGTAAATAGAATAAATGTTTTATTTACATTCAAGATGGCGGCGTGTGAACAACATGAGCCTCAGCGTCTCTCCAGATCTTGCTATTTGGTGTTTTTCTATCTACTTTTGACCAGACAATTCATCCAGAATTGCTTGGTGTTCCTATTTTACAGCAGACAGGAGCTTCTGGACATCCATCCATCCATTATCTTTACCAGCTTGTTCCATTTTGGGTCACGGGGGTCGCTGGTGCCCATGTCCAGCAATCACTGTGCGAGGGGCGGGGTACACCCTGGACGGGTCGCAAGTCCATCACAAGGCCACATAGAGACAAATGAGACAAAAAAACATTCACTCTCTCTCCAAAAAAGTTAAATCTGGTCCTCTGGACATTAAAAAAAACCCAAAAACAATGCAAAACAACAAAAAAAAAAATGTAGGAACGTTTCGTCTCTCATCCGAGAGACTTCCTCAGTCTGAGGTGCTGTATTCAGCTCAGTCTCTTAAATAGCACCTTCTCAGAGTGGATCAACCAGTTTTGCTGCTGACAACCAAAACCAGCTGATCACATGCCCAAGAAGGACCATCAGCCTAACAATGGATCATTAGCACACTGATGGCTGTTTACTATTCACAGAGGGCTGAGTGATACTAGCAATCACAGCATTGTAAGAGGGGGACAATTGAACACGTAGGCCTCCACCCGTGTTTAACGATGGACGGTTTCTTTTCACAAAGATGGCCTCCTTTACTCCTCTCTCAAACCATCGTTCCTCTCTGTCCAGGATGTGCACATCTTCATCCCTGAAAGAGTGACCGCTGGCCTGGAGATGAGTGTAGACCGCAGAGTCCTGGCCTGATGATGTTGATCTTCTGTGCTGGGCCATCCTTTTGGCCAGTGGCTGTTTTGTTTCCCCGATGTAAGACTGATAACAGCCCTCCTGACACTGAACAGCATACACAACATTGCTCTGTTTGTGCCGGGGGACTGGATCTTTGGGATGAATCAGTCTTTGCCGTAATGTATTTTGGGGTTTAAAAGCCACTGGGACGTTATGTTTAGAAAATATACATCTCACTTTCTCTGATACTCCCTCAACATACGGAATGACCACTGGTCTGGGTTCCTCCTTTTCACCTGATGGCTGACTGGAGTCCTGTTTGGGTTACTTCTCTGCTTTCAGGAAGGCCCAGTTAGGATATCCACATTGCTCTAGAACCTGTCTTTTGTGGGATTTCTCCTTCTGCCTGGCTCCTGAGCTAGTGGGGATGCTGTCTGCTCTGTGATACAGAGTCCTGATGACTCCTAACTTGTGCTCCAAAGGGTGATGGGAGTCAAACTGCAAATACTGGTCTGTGTGGGTGGGTTTGTTGTACACCCCAGTTTGCAAATGTCCTCTATCAGAGACTGAGACCTCACAGTCCAAGAAAGCCAACCTGTCATTTTTTACATCTTCTCGTGTGAACTTGATGTATTTATCCAAGAAAGTTCAATCTGGTCCTCTGGACATTCAAAAAAACAAAAAACAAAACAAAGCAAAAAAAAAAAAAAAATGTAGAAACGTTTTGTCTCTCATCCAAGAGACTTCCTCAGTCTGAGCTGCTGTTTTCAGCTCAGTCTCTTAAATAGCACCTTCTCAGAGTGGATCAGCCAGTTTTGCTGCTGACAACCAAAACCAACTGATCACATGCTCAAGAAGGACCATCAGCCTAACAATGGATCATTAGCACACTGATGGCTGTTTACTATTCAAAGGGGGTTGAGTGATACCAGCAATCACAGCATTGTAAGAGGGGGACAATTGAACCCGGAGGCCTCCACCCCTGTTTAATGATGGAGGGTTTCTTTTCACAAAGATGGCCTCCTTATCAGAGTATCAGAGAAACTGAGACGTTTATTTTCTAACCATAACGTCCCAGTGGCTTTTAAACCCCAAAATACATTACGGCAAAGACTGGTTCATCCCAAAGATCCAGTCCCCCGGCACAAACAGAGCAATGTTGTTTATGCTGTTCAGTGTCAGGAGGGCTGTGATCAGTCTTACATCGGGGAAACAAAACAGCCACTGGCCAAAAGGATGGCCCAGCACAGAAGATCAACATCATCAGGCCAGGATTCTGCGGTCTACACTCATCTCCAGGCCAGCGGTCACTCTTTCAAGGATGAAGATGTTCACATCCTGGACAGAGAGGAACGATGGTTTGAGAGAGGAGTAAAGGAGGCCATCTTTGTGAAAAGAAACCATCCATCATTAAACAGGGGTGGAGGCCTCCGGGTTCAACTGTCCCCCTCTTACAATGCTGTGATTGCTGGTATCACTCGACCCCCTTTGAATAGTAAACAGCCATCAGTGTGCTAATGATCCTTTGTTAGGCTGATGGTCCTTCTTGAGCATGTGATCAGCTGGTTTTGGTTGTCAGCAGCAAACTGGTTGATCCACTCTGAGACGGTGCTATTTAAGAGACTGAGCTGAAAACAGCAGCTCAGACTGAGGAAGTCTCTCGGATGAGAGACGAAACGTTTCTACATTTTTTTTTTTTTTGCTTTGTTTTGTTTTTTGTTTTTTTGAATGTCCAGAGGACCAGATTGAACTTTCTTGGATTTTTCTACCTGGATTATTGAGCATGCATCAGGATATTTTGATGTATTTATCCAGAGAGTTAATGTGGTCAGTAAAATGTTGGACTTCCTGAGATTTAATTTTAACCCAGGTGTCGTCAACATACCTGAACCAATGACTTGGTGGTGTCCCTGAAAAGGACATCAAGGCTCTCTTTTCTACCTCCTCCATGTACAGGTTGGCAACAATAGGAGAAACTGGAGACCCCATAGCACACCCATGTTTCTGCCTATAATATTGCTCCCATATGTGAAGTAGGTTGACTGCAGGCACAGTTTCAAGAGTTGAC
>NC_056506.1:6382485-6389819 GCF_014905685.2 Nematolebias whitei | reverse complement strand
TGTTTCCAAGGGGTTAAAGCATTGCTACAATGGAATTACCAACAACATTATGGAATTATCATCAACACAATGGAATTACCATGAACATTGTGGAATTACCTTGACTTTTGTTTTCCTTGCTGGATTACTTTTGACTTTTGTTTTCCTTGCTGGATTACTTTTGACTTTGGTCTTCCTTGCTGGATTACATCAAGCTCAAGGACATTCGAAGGCGTAAGTTCACGGTTGGAATTCATCCCCATGGACAGGCGATGATTTCCAAAGGGGGGACTGTAGTGAACTTGACCTGATGTCAAATCAATGACCTTAGGATCATATGGTCAGAAACTGTCATTTCATTGATCTGCATCCAGAAATACAGTTGACCCATCCTGAGACTTTCTTTCTTGAATTAATCAAGTGGAAAAGACAATTCTCTATGATCATTACTATTTTACAAATGTTTGATAATCAATTTGTGTTAGTTCAGACAATGTTTACATGTTGAAGTGAACTACTCATTTTTATTTACTTAAACAGTAGTAATGATTTTTATTCCTCATTCAAAGAAGAAATCAGGGTAATATGCATTTCTTGATTTTTCTGTCTTCAATGAGCAAATTTGTAAGTGTGTTAAAGTTCGAGCTTCGGTCAACTAAAAAGTTTACTGAAAAGAAATGTCATGTTTAACTTTCACAGCAGATACTAGGAGTAGAGACGCCACGAAGTCTGGTTTTTCCATGATATCTTCTGTCTGTTCTTAAACAATCCTTGACTTTCCATAACACCTTACATCACAAACCACACCTCTGTTCTGGTCCATCCACGAATCAGAAAGCTCTCAAATGAACCGGAAGTATACCCCGTTTAAATGTGGCAACTTCCCAGTTCAACAGTAGAGTTGAGGATGGAAGAGTTTCCAGAGTTTTGAGAGTTCCAGAAAAGTTCAGAGTTCTGAAGGAGTTGAGTTCTTGGAATCCAGAATGCAGAGACGATTTTGGGAATTATAACTTCTGTTTGGATAACCTCGCACGACTCTCGAGGTATTTTAGCTGTTCTCAATGGAGACGCTGAAAGTGGCTGGAAGTAGGACTTCACGCCGACCTGATCTATCTTCAGAAAGGTAAAGTCGACCTTCACCCAAAAGTGTACCGTTTGGGACAAGCTGATTTCCAAAGAGCGTGCTGTTCTGGTTAAAACAGATAAATTCCCTCACACATCTCTCTGTAAGATAAATCTCAATTTTCCATCTTCAAACTCTCCTTTCTGCTAGAAAATTAATCCAGATGTTTTCATTAATGTCTGTGGTGAAGCAACGGAAAACCATGGCCGTATGGTTTTCCTGGTTGTAAAACTGATTAATTGATGTCTGCTGTTTTAGCTGAAAAGTGAAAACAATCGCCGTATTGTTCTCACTTCCTGTAAAACTAGCCATGTTGTTATTTTCATATTTTGCCAAATTAATGTAAATGTTTGATGTTAAACTTTGATTCTGTAAAATAAATGACCGCATTCATTTTGATGGGTCAAAGATAAATAACGTCTCTCGTTACATTTCTGTGAAATTCAATGCACGCATGTTACACAGTCAGAAAAATGAAGAACCTGTTTAATATATGAATATATCTCAGCATCTGTTCATACTACAAATATTTCAGATGGTGTGCAATGAATCTGAAATATATGAAAGTTTCATTTTTATCATTACATTATGGAAAATATTGACTTTTATCACAATATGCTAATTTTTTGAGAAGGACCTGTATACATATATATATAATATATAAAAATATATATATTATAATTATATATATATATATATATATATATATATAAATGTATACATGTATACAAGATATATTTCCTTAAAATTAATGGGATGTCCATTAGAGTGGCCAACGATTAACCTATGGTGGCCAAGGCCACCAATGGCCACCCCCTGGCTCTGCCATTGCACCTGGTTGTGGAAAAAAACTGTTCCCTCAACTCGCCAGGTCCATCACTCTGCGCTGTTTTGGACAAAAAAAATTAACCGTATTATGTTATTTGAATAATTTGTTCTTTGGTATATTGAATGGATTCATATATTTGTTTGGGAATTTTATTTTAAATAAAGTAAAAAAATTGTGAAAAGTATAAAAGCAAAACAAAGAAATGTGATACTGCGCTAATCCAAATGAAGCTGAACATTTTCATTTGTAAATGGTATAAATGGTACACAGTATGTAAACGTAGTTTGATTGTGTAGACATGCTGAAGAACTGTTGTGGAACCTGGATGACATTTATGTAAATGCTGATTCATGATTCACGTTATTATCTTTTTTTATGGTCATAATGTGAATACAGTAGTCCCTCGCTATTTCGCGGTTCGTTTTTCGCGGATTCACTATATCGCAGTTTTTCAAAGTAAGATTGGACATGACACAATTGGCTGATTGTTGCATGAGCCATGGATTGATTATTTAAAATAAATTGTTTTGAATGTTTTTCCACCTCTGTGCAGCCCACAAGTGCATGGGGAAGCTCCCTTCTGCAGCCTGTCATGATCTCCTTCTCTGCCACGCACACATTCTCCTGCTGCAGCAGCTTTGTGAAGGGTTTGCTGTCCAGATGCACTGATCGACTTTTGTCTTCCAACTTAAAATTCAAAGTATGTCACATTGTAAAATAGTCATAATTACAAAATATGTGTTAAAACTTATTTTAAATTATTTTATAACTTCTATGTTCAGTTGTTGCAGTGTAATAGATCAAGAAGTACATTTCTGCTCCGTGCTGCAACTGCATGAAGAGTTAACCCTTTGATGTCCTGCTGTGCTTCTCTTCTCTACAACTTAAACTTACAAATGTAAATACTGTAATATTTTAAATAAACAATTTGTGCTGCATGGATTGTTTATTTAAAATATTACAGTATTTAAATTGTTTATTAAAGGAGGGAGATTGGGAGTAACAGGTGATGAGTGAGTGTGATTACAGCCTGGCACATGTCATGACAAAGTTTACTGAACTTGAACTGAACTTGAACTTGGATTACTGTATTCATACTTCACGTTTTTTCACTTATCGTGGGCGGAGATGGTGGGGGTGCAGGGTATGAAACCCCCACGATAAACGAGGGACTGCTGTAATGAAATGAACCCTTCTACATACAGCCTTTTACTCTGCGCGTCTAGACCATCAGGCATGAACCTCACGCTAAGGAAAACCTTCTTCTTACATTGGAAACACATACAGACATTCCTTTAAAAACATGACCCACCATTTTATACAGTTTACTGTCCATCACTTTATCCTGTGACAGTAAGTCGACACTTGTATAAAAGTGTGTTCCCTGGGGCTACACTGAATATCCTCGCTGCCTCCGGTTCTGGTATCCACCCTCAGAGGATGACTCAAAATCTTTTTGTTTGCCAGCTTCCATTTGGCTTAAAATAACTTGATCTGAGCCCTATTTTCATTCCTTCTTCTGCCTACACAAACAGCATCTACCCTGCATGTCAGGCATATATGGCTCTGGCTTCTGCAGCAGGAAGTGATAAAAACACTGATGAGGGGGGACTCAGCTGTCAATCACTATCCTCTACATTTTTATATAATCCTGTGGAGCTTGTTTTGATTCATTTCTCTTCCATTTCTTTTCATTACTTGGTGATTTTATTAGAAAATCATGACATTCAATTCAATTCAGTTTATTTATATAGCGCCAAATCACAACAAAGTTTTCTCTGGGCACTTTACAGAAACATTCACATAAAAGCCAATTAGTAAAGTTCTCTATTTAAGGAATCCAGCAGACAAGTTGAATCTTGGCTTCATTGCAGTCTCCCATCCTGAGCAAGCACAGTGGCAACAGTGGAAAGAAAAACTCAATTTTAAAATGAAGAAACCTCCAGCAGAACCAGGCTCAGGACAAGCGGCCATCTGCTTTGACCAGCTGGTTGAGAGGACAGGAAGGAGAGACAGACGAACACAGAATGGTAGGTCCAGGTGTATCTGAAAGACAAAAAAAAACACTTTAAGGATAGAAAAAATAATTACAAATACAAAACAGGTTGTGCAGAGTAAGTAAAGACAGTAGCAGAGAGAAAATTGTGGTCAGTTTGTCCTCCAGCAGTCTAAGCCTATAGCAGCATAACTAAGGGACAGCTCAGGAAACCCAAGCAACCATAACTATAGGATTTATCAAAAAGGAAAGTCTTAAGCCTAGTTTTAAAACTGGATAATGTGTCAGCCTCACGGACAGAGATTGGAAGTTGGTTCCACAAGAGAGGAGCCTGATAACTGAAAGATCTGCCTCCCTTTATGTTTTTGTCAATTCTAGGAACCACAAGTAAACCTGCAGCAACACGTCTAACTTGTTAACGCGCTTGACACAACATCATCTGAACGTGAACATCTCTTCTAGCAGCTTGTTGCAAAGACCGATAGCAGCAGCATTTAAACAACCTTTATCATGTAATTCAGATCGGTCCAGAGCAATAACACAAGCTGTAGGAATTTTTAAAACTCTGGATCTATGTTTCTGTTGTTGATCAGAGTCAGAGTCAGAGTTTCTTTATTGTCATTCGCACCTCATGTGGTACAAGTGGTGGATCAAAATTATGTACACAGGGTCCCAGTTACATCCAACAATAAAATGCATAAGAAAAACAGTAATAACATCTAAGATATGAACCAAGAAAAACATCAACTAAATATACACTAAGCACTCATAACATAAAAACATTGAACATTGAACATTGATGTGCCGGCTTTAAAGTTCTTGAGCCCCGCTACGACATCATGTCAACACTTCAGCCAAAAAGTTGTAGTAGCAATTTATGAAAAAGATAAAAACTGATTGTCAACAAGCCCTGGACCAGATTAAAGCCCTGCCACATGATGATGATGATGATAAACGAGAGATTCAACCACCTCATAACAGAAATGATGGCCACACAAGGTTGACATGCAAAATTCAATTCAGTTTATTTATAAAGTGCCAAATCACAACAAAGTTGTCTCAGGGCACTTTACAGAAACATTCACATAAAAGCCAATTAGTAAAGTTCTCTATCTAAGGAATCCAGCAGACAAGTTGAATCTTGGCTTCGTTGCAGTCTCCCATCCTGAGCAAGCACAGTGGAGACAGTGGAAAGAAAAACTCCCTTTTAAAATGAAGAAACCTCCAGCAGAACCAGGCTCAGGACAAACAGTCATCTGCTTTGACCGGCTGGTGGAGAGGACAGGAAGGAGAGACAGACGAACACAGAATGGTAGGTCCAGGTATAGGTCCAGGTGTACCTGAAAGACAAAAAAGCATGTTAAGGATAGAAAAAATAATTACAAAATAAGCCTATAGCAGCATAACTAAGGGACCGTTCAGGAAACCCAAGCAACCCTAACTATAGGATTTAGCAAAAAAGAAAGTCTTAAGCCTAGTTTTAAAACTGGATAATGTGTCAGCCTCACGGACAGAGATTGGAAGTTGGTTCCACAAGAGAGGAGCCTGATAACTGAAAGATCTGCCTCCCTTTATGTTTTTGTCAATTCTAGGAACCACAAGTAAACCTGCAGCCTGAGAGCAAAGTGCTCTGTTAGGAAAATATGGAACAATAAGATCTGTAATATAAGATGGATCCAGGTTGTTGAGAGCCTTGTAGGTTAGAAGTAAGATTTTGAATTCTATTCTGGACTTGACAGGGAGCCAATGAAGAGAATCTAAAACTGGAGAAATATGATCTCTCCTACTAACTCCGGTTAAGACTCTGGCAGCAGCATTTTGGATCAACTGAAGATGTTTTAAAGAAATATTTGAACATCCAGATAATAAACTATTGCAATAGTCCAGTCTAGATGTGACAAATGCATGGACCAGTTTTTCTGTATCATTTTTAGGTAAGATGTTTCTTTTTTTAGTGATATTACGCAGGTGGAAGAAGGCAGTTCTAGTAATGTTTTTAATGTGGGGGATAAAAGACATGTCCTGATCAAAAATACCACCAAGATTTTTAACATTAGACCTGGAGGACAGATTAATGCCATCTAAGGAGGGAGAACGATTGAAAAATTCATTCCTAAGGTGCTCAGGTCCAAAAACCAAAACCTCAGTTTTGTCTGTGTTCAAAAGGAGAAAATTAAGGGTCATCCAGGTTTTTATGTCTTTAAGACATGCTTGTAGTCTAAGTAGCTGATTGGATTCATTGGGTTTAATTGACAAATATAATTGTGTCATCAGCATAACAATGAAAATGTATCCCATGCTGTTTAATAATTTTACCTAATGGAAGCATACATAAGGTAAATAATATTGCCCCAAGCACTGAGCCCTGAGGAACTCCATGACTAACTTTGGTGTATGAAGAAGATTTATTATTTACATTTACAAACTGGAATATATCAGACATATATGATTTTAACCATTTTACAGCTGTTCCTGTAATCCCAACATCATATTCAAGCCTCCGTAGTAAAATATTGTGATCAACTGTATCAAATGCAGCACTGAGGTCTAACAGGACCAGTATAGACACAAGTCCATTGTCTGAGGCCATGAGAATATCATTAGTTACTTTTACTAGTGCTGTTTCTGTGCTATGATGAGCTCTAAACCCTGACTGAAACTCTTCAAACAGATTCTTTCTTTGTAGATGTTCACGCAACTGACCTGCAACTATTTTCTCTAGAATTTTTTAGATGAAAGTTAGATTAGATATAGGTCTATAGTTGGCCAGAATTTCTGAATCAAGATCAGACTTCTTAAGTAAAGGTTTAATTACAGCAACCTTAAAGCGCTAATCATTCATTAAAGACAAATTAAGTAGATCCAAAATGTGGACATTAATTAGGGGAAATGCCTCTTTAAACAGTCTGGTTGGGAAATTTGTGAAGCTTTCCTCATTTTTACTGGTCAACGGTCATTGGTAACTTCATACAGACTGTCACATTGGTATATTTTCATCTTTAAATCACTTCTTGGTCTGTTGCCTTCATATATCTCCTCATAAGAAGACTGCCACCATCATCCCAGTCCAAAAAACTCTACAGTGACTGGTCTGAATGACTATCGTCCAGTGGCCCTCACCCCGATAGTCGCTAAATGCTTCGAAAAACTGGTCATGACTCACATCAAAACAACCATCAACATCAACGAGGACCCTCATCAGTACGCATACCGTGAGAACCGATCAACAGAGGATGCAATCTCCTCTGTGGTCCACACTGCGCTCAACCACCTGGAGCAGAAAAACTCTTATGTCCGTATGCTCTTTGTGGACTTCACATCCGCCTTCAACACCATGATCCCCCAAACCCTGATGGACAATATCAGGTTTATACAACGTCGACCCCCAATGTAGCAGACCAAGGAAG
>NC_056506.1:6382177-6382475 GCF_014905685.2 Nematolebias whitei | reverse complement strand
GTGACAAACAGACACAAACAGACAGAGGGAAAACAGGAATCCCACAGACAAACTATCCACACTAGGACTAAGCCCCTCCATCTGCAACTGGGTACTAGACTTTTTAACAAACAGACCACAGTTAGTGAGGATCCACAACCTCTCCTCCTCCACCATAACCCTCAGCACTGGCTCTCCTCAGGGATGTGTGTTGAGCCCCCTCCTGTTTACTCTGCTCACATATGATTGTGCAGCTACCCATCCAGGCTGTCACATTGTAAAGTTTGCAGATGATACAGCGGTGGTGGGATGCATCACA
>NC_056506.1:6375960-6382077 GCF_014905685.2 Nematolebias whitei | reverse complement strand
ATAGATAGATAGATAGATAGATAGATAGATAGATAGATAGATAGATAGATAGATAGACACATGTAAGCATACATATATACATATATATGCAGAGGTACATGTATACATACATACATACACATACATAAGGGTGCTGCAGATACAAGACTCTATTTTTTACTGTGTGGGGAAGAGTTGGCCAGTTTGATTGCTTGCGTGGACTTCTTAAATGTGTTCGTGGAGCAGAGCTGGGAAAGCAGTCTTCCACTGTAGGAGCTCCTCTGCTTCATGATGGCACTGTGTAGAGCAGAGGTCTCATTCTCGCGGCCCGCGGGCCAATTGCGGCCCGCAGGACGATGTCTCGTGGCCCCCACCGTGATATGAAAGGATAATATTAGTGCTGCCCACAGGGTGAGCAGACCTCTGAAGGAAGTCCCGCCCACCGTTCCTCGTCATGGCTGACATTTGGTGCTAGGCTAAGCTACACCGACTTCATGCACACTACGCTTGTAACAATAGTGTGGCAGATGACAGAACAGTCCGGTACCAGTTGCCTTTTTGCAGTTGCCATTCCAGTACTTTCTACCATTAACAAATGCCACGATCAAATGCAGAGAAAGGCGACTGCTACCGAGCTGTTCGTCATCCGCTGCGCTGTTGTGAAAAGTAAAAGCGGTAATGACGTCACGCGTCGAGACGTTCTCCATACGTTGCTAGCTGGCTAAAGACTTCTATGAAACGTAGAACAAGAGCAACGCCAAGTGGAATAAACTAAATTTTGTCACACCCTCATCATGTCTTTGTCAAAGCCAAAGCCTGCAGTGAAGAGAAAGATAGGTGACAAGCACAGACAATTTCAGGAAAGGTGGGAGATGCAGTATTTCTTTGTTGAGCTCAGGGGCATCCCGACATGCCTTATTTGCACGAAAAAGTTGCAGTGCACAAGGAATACAACCTGAAACGTCATTATTCAAATAAACATGCTGAGGAATATGCAAAATACCAGGGGGATGAGAGAGCCAACCGGGTTGCCAGCCTTAAAACATGTCTAGTGAGGCAACAAGATTTCTTCAAGAAAGCAACCAAAGAGAATGCTGCAGCAGTCAAAGCTAGCTATATGGTTAGTGAGATGATAGCTAAGGCGGGAAAACCATTCACAGAGGGTGAATTTGTAAAAAAAAAATGCATATTACAGGCTGCAAGTATAGTTTGTCCAGAAAAGAAAGTCAGTTCAGCAACATCAGCCTGTCTGCCAACAGAGTGGCAGAGCGCATTTCTGACCTGTCAAGTGACATTTATCATCAACTGTGTGAGAAAGCCACATGTTTCAATGCATATTCAGTCGCTCTTGATGAGAGCACAGACAAAACTGACACTGCTCAACTCACAATTATGTCCGTGGTGTTGATTGCAATTTTGAAGTGACAGAGGAGTTGCTCAGAGTAATTCCAATGCATGGCCAGACTATCGCTCATGAGATATTTTGCCAGCTGTGTGATGCCATTGAGAATGCCGGTTTGCCATGGAATAGGTTTGTTGGAAAAACATCCGACGGAGCACCATCAATGACAGGGAGGAAAAATGGACTGGTGGCACTTGTTCAGAGAAAGCTTGAGGAGGGTGTAGAAGAGGCCAATGCTCACACTGCATTATCCATCAGCAGGCCCTTTGCAGAAAATGCCTGAAGTGTGACAACGTGATGTCTGTTGTTGTGAAATACATCAACCACATCAGATCCAGGGGCTTAAAGCACAGGAGGTTTCGTGCTTTTTTAGAGAAAATGGAGTCAGAATATGAAGATGTGCTCTATTTCACCGAGATATGTTGGCTCAGCAGGGGAAATGTCTTGAAAAGATTTTTTGAACTGAGAGAAGAAGTGAAAGCCTTCATGGAGAAGGATGGGATGGCTGTTCCCGAGTTGAGTGATCAGAAATGGCTCATGGACTTAGCTTTTCTTGTCGACATCATACATGAGCTGAATGTACTAAACAAAAAGTTACAAGGTGAGGGGCAGCTTGTCAGTGCTACCTATGACAACGTGAGAGCATTCTCCACAAAACTTGTGTTATGGAAAGCCCAGCTCTCTCAGACAAACCTTTGCCATTTCCCATCATGCAAGGCACTTGTGCATGCAGGCACACCATTCAGTGGTGAGAAGTATGTTGATGCTATTTTGAAGCTACAGAAGGAATTTGATCACAGATTTGCAGACTTCAAGATGCACAGAGCCACTTTTCAAATTTTTGCAGACCCCTTCACCTTTGATGTGCAAGATGCCCCTCCTGTGCTTCAAATGGAGCTTATTGATCTGCAATGCAACTCTGACCTCAAGGCCATATTTAGGGAGGTGAATGGAAAAACAGACAAGCATGGGCAATTTTTGAGAGAATTGCCCCCCAGCTTCCCCGAGCTTTCCCAAATGTTCAAGTGGACCATGTGCCTTTTTTGGAGCACATATTTGTGCGAAAAGTTCTTCTCCACCCTGAACTTTAACAAGTCCAAGTACAGGTCAAGACTTACTGATGATCATCTTCAAGCTATACTGAGGGTCTCAAGTGCCTCCTCTCTCAAGCCAAATGTGGCTCAGATATGTGAGAGGAAGTGTTGTCAAGTCTCTGGTAACAAGGAGTAAAGCTGGAGAAGCCATGTTCTGAAGAACTGTTCATGATCTTCATTCAATGTTCCATTCATGTGTTCAGGACAGTTCATGTATTGGAGAAATAATTAAATGTTGACATTTGAGGATATTTTTTAAATGTTTTGTGTGGAATCCTTTATGCGGCCCAGCTTCACCCAGACTCTGCCTCCAGCGGCCCCCGGGTAAATTGAGTTTGAGACCCCTACACTGTAGAGCATATGTGTCAAACTCAAGGCCCGGGGGCCAAATGTGGCCCTCATTGACATCTTATCTGATCCCCAAGATGTTATTTTAAATGTAAAATAGTTCTATCTCTTGATTTTTTTCTGTAATCTTTGGTTACGATGTCGAAAGTACAACAGAGGACATCAAATGAGACCAGTCAAACTCTTGTTGAGGAACATGTGACCAAGAAAAGATGCTGGTTATCTGATTTGAGTTAATGTAGTTTCTGAAATTGGCCCTTAGTTTGAAAAAGGTTTTAATTTTGACCCCTTGTTGTAAGTGAGTTTGACACCCCTGGTGTAGAGGATGGTCAGCAATGTCCATTGTCCAAGAAAAAGCAGCTCAGGACTCAGTATGTTGCAGTTGTGCAACAGTCTCACTCGGTGTTGACATTTTTAGCAAGTATTCAGACCCCTTTTGGTGACAAATCTAGTACAGTATTTTTTTGGCCTATAAGTTGCAGTTTTTTGCACAATTTACATGCCCTTCGACTTATACACCAAAGCAACTTATTTATGTTTTTTTTTCCCCCCATATTTATAAGCCAATTTTTGGCAGAGATATGACCGTTTTCATTCATTCTGACTGAATATATTGAATACTACCATTTTCAGTTGCTAGATGGTAAATAGACTGTACTTATATAGCGCCTTTATATCTTATCGAGATACTAAAATCACTTTATGCTACAATCTGTGCTTCATTTACCCATTCATACAGCACTCTACTAGATCTCTATAAAGCTAATTGAACAAATCATTCTAATGAGACTAATCAGTGCTTTAGATCACATTCATACACTGATGGTAGTGAAGCTCATGGTGTTACCTGAAGCATTTAGTGAGGCACTTCTGTCTTATCGACCAACATTAAGGCAAAAAAGAATTCTAAGCTACTAATAACTTAAAATAGTCACTGCAGTAGATGTTTTCATGCCACAAAGCAACACAGGGCAAGAACTCACAGTGAAATTAAATATGTAAGAGTGTAAATTTTACATTACACAACTGTTAAAGACAGGAGCTGGCTGCGGGCCACCGGACCCGGAAACCCCCTCCAGCCCACGCCTTTCCCCTCGGCTCGAACCTCCCTCAGAAGTGGCAACTCTCATTATCAATAAATCAAGGAAACATCAATTAAGTTTTATAAATTATATTACAAAAGGCAGGAAAAGTTTACAATTTACAGTGCTGGACTCTCCCGTCTGTGACGCACTCACAGACCCGGAAGAAGAGCTCCGATGTCTCGTGTCATTACTTATTTATAGGGTCCTAGACTCAGCCTTCGCAGAAGGGGAGCTCAATCTGTCAGTGTATGAGGGGGCGTGACCAAGTGTGATCTCAGTGGATCGTGTGGTTATGACGTGTTAGGAAATATGAGACAGTGCTTCAAAAGCCTTCTACGTGATGTGGCAAGCAGATTAAACTATTCCTTGCCTGATATTGAAATCCCAGGGAGACTCTCTTTGGAGTTCCTGGCCCAGTTTAACCCAGTCAGAACCGGGTCATAATTTCATTATAATCCCATCTCTGAGCAGATCAAAACCATAGGACCAGTCTAGATAAGAAATATCCAACACAACCTATTAAACACTTTGTACAAAATCTGTTCAGTTTTAACAAAGACTAAACTTATGAAACTAGAAGTTACAACATATATCTACATATAAAACACACAAAACAAAGCACAGCTAGCCTTAACCACCTCCCTCAGTCATCTGGAGAAGGAAAACACCTATGTGAGAATGCTCTTCATTGAATGCTCTTCATCGTCCAGGCCGTGGAACACTGGACCAGCTCTACACTCTCAGCAGGGTCCTGGAGGGTGCATGGGAATTTACCCAACCGGTCTACATGTGCTTTGTAGACGTGGAGAAGGCGATCGACCGCGTTCCTTGGGGAACCCTGTGAGGGGTACTCTGGGAGTATGGGGTACCGGGCCCTTTAATATGGGCTGTTAGATCCCTGTATGACTAGTGTCAGAGTCTGGTCTGCATTTCCGGCAGTAAGTTGGGCTTGTTCCCAGTGAGAGTTGGACTCCGCCAAGGTTGCCCTTTCTCACCGATTCTGTTCATAACTTTTATGGACAGAATTTCCAGGTGCAGCCAAGGTGTTGAGGGGATCCGTTTTGGTGACCTTAAGATTGCTTATCTGCTTTTTTGCAGATGATGTGGTCCTGTTGGCTTCATCAGATTGTGATCTACAGCTTTCACTGGAGCGGATCGCAGCCGAGAGCGACGCGGCCGGGATGAAGATCAGTTCCTCCAAATCCGAGGCCATGGTCTTGAGCCGGAAAAGGGTAGAGTGTCCTCTCCGGGTCAGGGAGGAGGTCCTGCCCCAAGTGGAGGAGTTCAAGTATATTGGGGTCTTGTTCACGAATGAGGGAAAAATGGAACGTGAGATCAAAAGGCGGATAGGTGCAGCATCTGCTGTGAAGTGGGCGCTGTACAGGTCTGCCGTGGTGAATAGAGAGCTGAGTCAAAAGGCGAAGCTCTCAATTTACCGATCGATCTACGTTCCTACCCTCATCTATGGTCATGAGCTTTGGGTTGTGACCGAAAGAACAAGATCTCGGATACAAGTGGCCGAAATGAATTTTCTCCGCAGGATGTCTGGGCTCTCCCTTAGAGATAAGGTGAGAAGCTCGACCATCCGGGAGGGACTCAGAGTAGAGCCGCTGCTTCTCCATGTCGAGAGGAGCCAGTTGGGGTGGCTCGGGCATCTGTTTAGGATGCCTCCTGGACGCCTCCCTGGTGAGGTGTTCCGGACACGTCCCACCGGGAGGAGGCACAGAAGAAGACCCAGGACACGCTGGAGGGACTATGCTTCTCGGTTGGCCTGGGAACGCTTTGGGATTACCCCGGAGGAGCTGGACCAAGTGGCTAGGGAGATAGAAGTCTGGGCCTCCCTACTTAAGCTGTTACCCCCGTGACCCGACCCCGGATAAGTGGAAGAAAATGGATGGATGGATGGATAGAGCTACCCAATTTCTATTATTACTTTCTAGCCAACAGGCTAGAATACATCTCAAGATGGATAAAACACATACCTTTTGATGAACCCTGGCTAGACGTAGAACAGACACTTGGCAATAATATAATGATTTTCGGACCTTCCATTCATTAGCTCAAAGATAAAATGACAGGAATGCTTTAAAAGCATCAATATTAGCTCCTCTCTGACAGCTTGGTGGGAGTTTCTTAAAATGACCCAGGGCCGGATTTAGGAGGATGGGGGCCCCTGGGCTGGAGTCAATACTGTATATGGGGGCCCTAT
>NC_056506.1:6372404-6375860 GCF_014905685.2 Nematolebias whitei | reverse complement strand
TCTAACTAGAATAATCACTGTGAAAAACCATATCATGTTGCTGCTGATCTGTTTCATGTTGCTGCTGATCTGTTTCAATGTTGATGTGTTCATGCGTGCACATCTGCTCACAGACTCATGTTCATGTTTGTGCTGATGTTCAATGTTTTATGTTATGAGTGCTTAGTGTATATTTAGTTGATGTTTTTCTTAGTTCATATCTTAGATGTTATTACTGTTTTTCTTATACATTTTATCGTTGGATGTAACTGGGACCTTGTGTACATAATTTCGCTCCACCACATGTACCACATGAGGTGCGAATGACAATAAAGAAACTCTGACTCTGATACATGTCACTTCATCAGTGCAACTACAACGTGCACTCTCAAGACATAATTACCTGAATTGTACCCTCAGTGCGGACCGAACTTGGCAAAAGGGACTTCTCTTACTCCACCCCTGTAACCTGGAATTCTTTGCAAAAAGAACTGAAGCTGTTGACTTTGACCACTCTAAGGGATTTTAAACAACTGCTAAGTTCATGGCAAAACCCAATGTTCCAAACATGTTCCTGTTTTTAGTATTTTACATCACTTTATAATGTAGCTGTTTTTGTTTAATTTTTATATAATCTATTCTATTTAATTTTCATTTTATATGCTTTTTATATGATTGTCTATTGTCATCTGTACCTCATCTGTGTTGTTTGGTCTCTCTTTTAAATTAGTCCTCGAGGCTTAATGAGACTAACCTGTTTAAAGGTCGAATGAAAATAAAAAACAGTTTCTTAGTGTTTTATATTTAAAATAAGGACTCTGGTATTATTTAAAGATCAACTATGAAATATAAAAACAATATAAAGTTAATTTGGCTTTGCCCTGTGAGATAATCTGTGTAGTAACTCCTTGTTTTAAACCAAAGGAACCTTAAATCTGTAATTTTGTGTGTCAGTTGTACAGAGAACAGGGTTTATTTAGTCCACTTTTTCTCAAACAACAAAAACATGCCTAAATACAGCTGCACCTGCACTTCATTGCTATTAATGAGTTGTTTGACTGGTGGTGGCTGTTGGAACAATGTTAGCCAGTTGCTCAAATCCAGTGCAAAGTGGGCCGTGATAGGTATGTTATGGGTGAAGGTAGGCAGTAAAATAATGTGCATGGCATAGAAAGTTTGTCAAAACCTAGTTGTGTAAACCACAGCAACACACCTTGCAGGGCACTGATTGTAAACCCTCAGAATTCATTGATACTGCACCTGAAAATTTTTGTTTTCAAATTTTGTTGTCTCCAACAGCTGCAGCCCAGTAAGATACTACTTTTATTTACAGTTTGCATAAGTTGTGGTATATTTTGCCTGTCTTAACTGATACATGATTGTTCCTCTCTCTCTCTGTTTTCTAGAGTTTGCCACTCTCCTCCCAGTGACAGTCCTCGGCAGCCCTTCTCTGATAACGAGCCTGGCATCTTTCATCCATTCATTCCGCTTTCCATTCATCCATCTTTTTGCCCTGTCATGAAAGGCCTTTCCAATAGTCGGAGTCACCATCATGTGGTCTCCTATGAACCATCATATGATCCACTGGGTCACCATGTTGACCGTAAGTCATATTTATTCAGTCAGATGGAAATGCCGGTACCCATACCTACGCCACATCCAGCTGAGTTATCATACTACAATGCTCAGCGTGCCCCATACCCCTCCGACAACAACAGCATTGTCCCATATGGAACCTTCCCAAGGAGGTGCCACTCCACCTCCTCATCTCACCATCCTGAGGTAAAGGATGAGTGTATGGCCATGGTACCATATGTAGGAGGATTAGGACGAGGGGGAGGAGGTGGAGGAGGCTATGGGGGTAAAGCACAGTCTCGAGTACCAGTAAATTATATGGACCCATATGAGCAACAACCACCTTTTTCCAGAGATGGCTACCATACACTTCAGTATAAACGAGGAATGCTGTCCCAAAGTGGGGGGATGGTGCCCAATGACAACAACAATGATAGTCCTGGGCGAATTCGACACTTGGTCCACTCTGTCCAGAAACTCTTCACAAAGTCACATTCATTAGAGGGGCCACATCACACACAGTCTTCAAAAGGGGCCAATAATGGGAGTGTTAATGGTGGTGGTGGTGGTGGAGGAGGTGGTGGTGGTGGTGGTTCAAGAGCCAGCCCAGAAGGCGCAACTCCTCAAGCAGGAGTGCACCACCGGAAGCGCAGCAAGAGCCGGGAGCGCTGTAGATCAGCGGAGCCCAAGCATCGAAGTTACCACCATCACCACCACCCCCAGCTCCATGGTTCAGCATCTGCTCCGGGCTCCGGATATTGGAGCTCAGATGACAACCTGGAACGGGAGCTGTGTCTCTACCACCCTCATCATCACCAACCTCCTCCTTCACCCTCCCTCTCCATTTCCCCTTCACCTGTTGCTATGTCAGTGGCCCAGTGCCATGGCAACAATCCTGACAAATATTCCCAGACTCCTCTTTTAAGTCTCCCCTCTTCACAGTCCCAGCAATACTTCATGGCTGATCCCTATGGAACACTTAATGACCACACACACACTCATGCACGCCATGGTCACATGCACCACTCTGCACTCAAAGCCTCGCGGAGCAACAGCAATATGAAATATGCATCATCATCAGCATGTGTGCCAGTTAGTGGTAGCAGCAATAACAGCGGTGGAGGTCTCGGTGGAGGAAGTGGCCCCTTGCTGCCATTGGGTCTTGTGGACGGACCTCTTGAGAAGAAAGGGGCATGGTCATCAAGCCTTACGGTGAGCAGGACCAGAGAGATCTACTCCAACAACAACAGCCACAACCAGCTACGAGCCAGCACAGGATCCGGTAACCTAAACCTAGATAGAGCTCTAGTCAAAGCTAAGGGCAGTCAGCAGCAGGACCACTCTTGCCATTTGTTACAGGTAAATAATTTCTCCCTGATACCCATTCAAAATCCAGTCAATTCACCCCTTTTCCCCACTGTTTATACCTTTTATTCCACCACTTACTTTCCTCAACAATGTTTCCTCTTAGTCAGTGTTGTTCAGTTCTGTGAAGATTCATACATCCAAAACAATGTGGTCTATATCTAAAACAATGCCTTTTTCTCCGTCTAAGTGGAAAAGCCCTTTCAGAAGTGTTATTTACTAGATTAAACAATTGGCCAGTCTAATTAGTTAGGAACCCTAGGTACAGTAGTCCCTCACTACTTCGCTGTTTGTTTTTCATGAACTCGCTCAATTGCTGTTTTTCAAAGTAAGATTGGACATGACACATAATTGGAAGATTGATGGATGAGCTGCACAGTCAGCATGGAATTTTTCCATCCATCCATTTTCTTTACCCGTTTGTTCCATTTTGGGTCACGGGGGTCGCTGGTGCCCATGTCCAGCAATCACTGTGCGAGGGGCGGGGTACACCCTGGACGGGTCGCAAGTCCATCACAGGGCCACATAGAGACAAAC
>NC_056506.1:6371811-6372304 GCF_014905685.2 Nematolebias whitei | reverse complement strand
AACATGCATGTTTTTGGTCTGTGGGAGGAAACCGGAGCACCCGGAGAAAACCCACGCATGCACGGAGAGAACATGCAAACTCCACCCAGAAGGGCCCCTGGACCGGGGTTTGAACCAGGGACCTTCTCACTGAGAGGCAGCAGCTCTACCAGTTGCGCCACCGTGCTGCCTGCATGGAATTTTTATTTAAGATAAATTATTTTAAATTATTTAGCACCTGTTGCACCTTTGTGCACCCCATACTGCAGGATAAGTTTCCTCCTGCAGCTTATCAGATGATCTCCATGCAGAGCATATAAGTGGGTGTGGCCGAGAGCGCTTGCAGGTGGCTGAGAGCAGCGGAGGCAGGGAGCTGAAATCATGACATTCTGTGCTCTTTCAGAGTGTTTAGAGTTTAGAAACATTGTTTAGAATATTGCAAGAGTGTGGGAAGGGTTTAAAATGCCTCTATCTATCTATCTATCTATCTATCTATCTATCTATCTATCTATCT
>NC_056506.1:6370629-6371801 GCF_014905685.2 Nematolebias whitei | reverse complement strand
TATCTATCTATCTATCTATCTATCTATCTATCTATCTATCTATCTATATATATATATATATTTTTTTTTTTTGTTTGTTTGTTTTTTGTTTTTTTCAAGGATTCAAGGTTCTTTATTTGTCATTTTTACCCCATGTGGTACGTGTGGTGAAACGAAATTATGTACACAAGGTCCCAGTTACATCCAACAATAAAATGTAGATAAAAACAGTAATAAGATCTAAGATATGAACTAAGAAAAACATCAACTAAATATACACTAAGTACTAGTAGCATAAAAACATACCAAACAGCAGCACAAACATGAGTCTGTGTGAGCAGATGTGTGTGTGTGTGTGTATAGGTATTTTAAACCCTTCCCATAGTCTTGCAATGTTCTAAACAATGTTTCTAAACTCTAAACGTTCTGAAAGAGCACAGAATGTCATAATTTTTGCTCTCTGCCTCCTCTCAGCCACGGCTGCACTCAGCCACCTGCAAATGGTCTCAGCCACGCCCACTTCTCTGCTCTGCAGGAGAACAGCTGATCAGCTGCAGTAGGAAGCTTATTCTGGAGTGTGGGCTGCACAGAGGTGCAGCACGTGCTAAGTAAATTAAAATAATTTATTTTAAATAAAAAATTCAATGCCAATTGTGCGGCTCATCCATCAGTCAGACAATTGTGTGTCATGTTCAATCTTATTTTGAAAAACCATGATAAATCAAGTCCACAAAAAGCATACTGTGAAGTAGCGAGGGACTACTGTAATTTATATAATAATAATATAATATAATATATATATATATATATATATATATCCATCCATTATCTTTACCCGCTTATTCCATTTTGGGTCACGGGGGTCGCTGGTGCCCATGTCCAGCAATCACTGTGTGAGGGGTGGGGGACACCCTGGACGGGTCGCAAGTCCATCACAGAGACACATAGAGACAAACGAGACAAACAACCATTCACTCTCTCACTCACACCTAGGGACAATTTAGAGTTACCAATCAGCCTAACATGCATGTTTTTGGTCTGTGGGAGGAAACCGGAGTACCCGGAGAAAACCCATACATGCACGGAGAGAACATACAAACTCCACCCAGAAAGGCCCCTGGACCGAGGTTTGAACCAAGGACCTGCTCGCTGAGAGGCAGCAGCTCTACCAGTTGCGCCACCGTGCTGCATAT
>NC_056506.1:6325272-6370529 GCF_014905685.2 Nematolebias whitei | reverse complement strand
ATATATACTAAAATAAACTACTACTTACTACTTGTACTAGTATCCCTACTTCACAGTTTTTCACTTATGGTGGGGGTTCAGTGTACGGATCCCCCGCGATAAATGAGGGACTACTGTACTTGTTTAAATATAGTTAGCTGCTTTAGGTTATTCCAACACTAAAATCATTCAGAAATGCTCTTTTTAACAAAATGTATATTTAAGTTGTATCTGAATGAATATAGATAATAAGTAGGAAATGAATGGGAAAACAAATTCATTATATATACCTAACAATATCAAAAACTTCTAGATATGAAACAACTACAAATGTCAAAATAAAAATACTGCACATTTTGAGCTTGCTTAATTATACACTAATAACTAATCAATCAATTATATCAATCATGTTATGAATCAATTCTTGGAGGAAAAATATCCTTATAAATATAACTAGATTCAAATAAGAGGTGTCACAATTTATACTTAAAAGTAGTGACAGAATTTAGAAGTCATTGTTTTCCATTTCACTAACACACTCTTCATTTACTGGATCTGCAAATCAAAACTGATGCACGACTTGAAAAAGCAGCTTGTTACAAGAATTTTGAATTTTTTCTTTTTTTGTTTTTCAGTAGGTTATTTGCACTGGTTACTAATATATTTTGGCTAAAATGAATGATTAGTTCAGGATTTAATTAATGAGCTAAGAATTAAAAAAAGTTGTGAACTCCAAATTGTTTGAGTTTCTTTTAGAAACAGTCTTGATCATGGGATCAGATGAAAGCTTCAGAGACAGTAAATCTGAGCAGAATTCTTAAATTCTTTCACTCAGTTCCATGTTCAAATGATCAATGACATTTGGTTTGATAGCAGAGCAGCTGTCTTTTTAAAAAAAACTTTAATAGCTTCACAATTTTGTTTTTGATACTTTTTCTGATGAAAGGAATGATGATGAAGAAATCCAAAATGGTACAACTATGAGTATGTTGATGTAGTAACACCACTTTCAAAATGCAAGTAATTATCAAGTTTTAAAGATAAACATTATGAGTACTTTAAGCAAAACTTCTGTATGTGCCTTAAGACTTGTCAATTTATACCAATTTATCAAAAGTAATTGTCTGTACAGTTGGACTGCACAGTATATCACCAATTTGAATATATAATTAAAGAAAACTCAATTCAGTTTAATTCAGTGTGTTTATATAGCAACAAATCACAAATTAAGTTGTCTCAGGGCACTGCATAGAAACATTTGCATACATATAAAATCAGTTAACAATGTTATTTATCTAAGGAGCCAACAGATTGCTCTGAGTTTTCACTTCATTGCAGTCTCCCATCCTAAGCAAGCACAGAGGCAACAGTGGAAAGGATAAACTCCCTCATGAGGAAGTAACCTCCAGCAGAACCAGGCTCAGGACAAGCGGCCATCTGCTTTGACCAGCTGGTTTGAGAAGACAGAAAGGAGAAAACAAACACACATTGGCAGGTCCAGGATGGAGGCCATCAGGTTTTCTTTAAGAGCAAAGACAAAAAGACAGAATTCACATGTTAAGAAAGAATAATTACAAATATCAATTTGTATATATTTGTGGCTATGTGATGGAATGAAGTCATTTTGTTCTTCAATAATCTATGTTTATAGCAGCATAGGATAAGAAATAGGTCAGGAAACCATGCCGACTAACTATAGGATTTATCAAAAAGGAGAGTCTTACACCCAGTCTTAAAAATGGACAATGTGTCAGCCTTACGGAGAGAAACTGGAAGTTGGTTCCGCAACAGAGGAGCCTGATAACTGAAAGCTTTTCCTCCCATTCTGCTTTTGGAAACTCTAGGAAGCACAAGTAAACCTGAGGTCTGAGAGTGAGGTGTTCTGTTAGGAAAATATGGAATAGTAAGGTATATAATATAAGATGGAGCTAGGTTGTTGAGAGCTTTGTAAGTTAGAAGTAAGATTTTGAATGCTATTCTGAATTTGACAGGGAGCCAATGGAGAGAAACTAAAACTGGAGAAATATGATCTCTCTTATCAACTCTCATCAAAATTCTGGCAGCAGCATTTTGGATCAACTGAAAACTTTTTAAAGAGGTTTCTGGATACCCAGATAATAAACCATTGCAATAGTCCAGCCTAGACCTGATAAATGCATGAACCAGTTTTTCTGCATAATTTTTAAACAAGATATTTATTTTTTTGCGATATTATGAAGGTGGAAGAAGGTGGTTCTGGTAACCATTTTAATGTGGGAGTCAAAAGACATGTCCTGATTAAAAATAACACCAAGATTTTTAACATTAGAACTGGAGGCCAGATTTATGCCATCCAGAGAGGGCGAATGACTGCAGAATTAATTCATAAGATGCTCAGGTCCAAAAACCAAAACCTCTGTCTTTTTTGAGTTGTGTCTTGTCTGAGCAGAAAATTAAGGGTCATGCAAGGTTTTATGCCTTTAAGACATGCTTGTAGTCTAAGTAATTGATTGGATTTACTGGCATTCATAGACAAGTACAACTGTGCATCATCAGCATAACAATGAAAATGTATATGTTATCATCCTGTTTAATAACTTTACTTAATGGAAGTAAAGAGTATTGGTCCAAGTACTGAACCCCAAGGAACCCCATGACTGCCTTTCGTGTAAGAAGATGATTTATTATTCACATTTACAAACTGGAATCTATCAAATATTATTTAACCAATTTTAGAGCTGTTCCTGTAATCTCAATATCATATTCAAGCCTCTAGGACGATATTGTGATCCTGTATCAAAAGCAGCACTGAGGTCTAACAGGAATTCAGTGCTGATAACCACAGTGCTGATCTCAGACCTGGTCATGTAGACCTGGTTTGCATGACCAGGTCTAGTGTAGACATACTGTAAGTCCATTTTCAGAAACCATAAGAATAGCATTAGTAACTTTCACCAGTGCTGTTTCTGTGCTATGATGAGCTCGAAACCCTGACTGAAACTCCTCAAACAGTTTAGTTCTTTGCAGATGTTCATGCAACTGACCTGCAACTATTTTTTCTAGATTTTTTAGATGAATGTTAGATTAGATACAGGTCTACAATTGGCTATGATTCATGAATCATGATTATGTTTCTTAAGTAAAGGTTTAATTACAGCAACCTTAAAGTGTTGTGGTATGTAACCATTTATTAGAGGTTCATTACAGGTCTCCCTTGTAAATGAGTCCTTGAGACTCAATGAGACTAACTTGTATAAATAAAGGTTGAAGGATTGAATTAGAGCCAAATTAAGCAGATCCAACATGTGACTATAAAGGGAAATACCTTTTTTAAAAGTCTGGTTGGGATGGGATGTAGCAGACATGTTGATGGCATGGATAAATCTATTATTTTTAACAATTCAAAGAGCTCAACAGGACAGAAACAGACTGAACACAAATCAGGTTCTAGTGACATTTTTAAAGTTGCTTCATCTGACAGGGAACCAGAGGCCATAGTAGGAAGGATGGTTTGAATTTTCTCCCTAATTGAAATAATTTTATTTATAAAGAATCTCATGAAGCCATCACTGCTTATAGCTGTAGGGATGGCCATCATGGCTCAATAGAGACATGATTTTTCATCAGACTAGCTATGGTACCATACCATACCTCTTTTATTTCTAAAAGCACTTAACATACAACATAGCAGCTGACCAAAGTGCTGTACAAAAATAAAAACAAAGAACAACAATAAAAGAATAAGACTACTATAAGAAAATAGAAATCTAAACATCACAAAAGGAAAGAATAAAGCAGTAAGACACAATTGCTAACTCACTCTAGGTTAAAAGTGAAAGAAAAAAAAGTGTTTTTAAACAAGTTTTAAAAACAGAAAGTGATGGGGCCTGCCTTACCTTCAGCAGTACCTCTTTCCACAATTTAAGAGCCAGAGCTGAAAAAGCTGTCTCCTAAGGCTTTTTTTTTCTGCTTCTTCCTTTTTCGGGTCGTGGGGGTCATTGGTGCCCATATATCACTGTGCAAGAGGCGGGGGACAACCTGGACTGGTCGCAAGTCCATCACAGGTCCACATAAAGACAAATGAGACAACCGACCATTCACTCTCTCACTCTTACCTAGGGACAATTTGGAGTTACCAATCAGCCTAACATGCATGTTTTTAGTCTTTGGGAGGAAACTGGAGTACCCGGAGAAAACCCACGCATGCACGGAGAGAACATGCAAACTCCTCCCAAAAAGGTCCCCGGACCAGGATTTTAATTGGGACAATCTTTACCACTTGCTCTTGCCGAGGGCGGACCCTTTTCCCCTCCTCTCCCTCTCCGCTTTGCTTTGCTGCTCTGTCTGTCTGTGAAACTGCTTTTGAACCTCTCTTCCATATCTTCCGAACCATAATTATGGACTTGATTTGATTAGTTGGTCCCTCAACACAATTGATATAATTTCTTCAAAGAGAAGACAGGCTTTAGACAAACTGATTTGCCCTGTTGGCACATATGCAGCTGGTTATCTCATCGACTTGAAAACATGATGATGTGTCTATCTCTGCTGCCATTTGTGAATTTTAAGGATGCATATTTAATTGGATTTACGATAACTGGTTCCTGCTTTTTGGATTCGACTGGTTGCTAGTTTTATCTACAATCAAGGAAGTCGTCGGCAGCAAATTGGGACCCGATCATGCTGCTTGCCTTTTTGATGGCTTGGTTTGTGCCTCGAGTACCCAGACTCAAATGCTCTGGGCAGAATGGATCAGATCTCAGGGATTTTACTCAGGTGAGTTCCATCGGTGTGGCCACGTAATTTGGACATTTTGGAACCATTTGGTAGACGTCATTAAGTTCTGCCTGTCCCCAAAACAACTGTGTGTTTATCTGAATTTGGCTCCCCTGGCTGGTCTTGAAGGCCACCTTATCTGAATTCACCTGGAGAACATGTAATCTGATGCTTCTTCCTTTTTTGGATCGCAGGGGTCGCTGGTGCCCATGTCCAGCCATCACTGTGTGAGAGGCGGTGTACACCCTGGACAAGTTGCAAGTCTATCACAGGGCCACATAGAGACAAACAAGCATTCACTCTCTCACTCACACCTAGGGACAATTTAGAGTTCCTAATCAGCCTAACATGCATGTTTTTGGTTTGTGGGAGGAAACAGGAGTACCCGGAGAAAACCCACACATGCACGGAGAGAACATGCAAACTCCACCCAGAAAGAACATCCTTGTAAAAGAGATTGATGATCTCAATGGATTTCTTCCTGGTAAAATAAAGTAATAAATAAAAAGCCCCCGGACCGGGATTTGAACCAGGGTAACCTGCTCGCTGAGAGGCAGCAGCTCTACCAGTTGTACCACCATGCTGCCCTACCATAAAATACAATTAAAATAAATGTAGTGTTACATTAAAAACATTAAAATCAAGGTGGCTTATAAAACAAGATAAAATACTAAAAACAAGAATATAGTTGCTTTTGATTTTTCTATTGGCATTATTAAATGCTTAAAATCCTTTTGAGATATTAAGGTGGGCAACTTCAGTTCTTGTTGCAAGGTGTTCCAGGTTACAGGAGCAGATTAAGAAAAGGGCTTTTTCCTGTTCAGGGCTACCTTGATGTCCTTGGTCACCCATGGTTTATTGCTGGGAAAGCGGCAAACTCTTTTTGTGGGTATTATAATACCCATGCAGAAGTTAATAATCCATAACACAGTTTGTGAGCGTGTGAATGTCCTGCCCATGGGCATCACAGATAATGTCCCAGTCAGTTACCTCAAAGCAGCCCGGCATGATCTCCAAAGCTTCATGTGGCCACCTATACACATTCTCTTGGTCACTGGCTGCCACTGGACTGTAGGGATGTACTGGGGCTTGAGGTGAACTAATGGGCATTTTCTACCACTCCTCTTCAGCCCGGTTCGCCTTGGTTCGTATGGTTTTTGAGCGCTTTTCCACTATCACTTTTTTTTTTTGCTGAATCGGCCCCATTTTGGTCCCTGCTTCTCTGGTGGGACCAAGCGAGCAGAACCAGCACCTAAACGTGATGTCAGAACACTGTCGCTCACTGATTGGTCAGGGGGACGAGTCACTGGATTTTTCAGAAACTTTTCAAAACACTGATCCACCATTTGCAATTACTCAGAACTCAGAGCAGCGGCTGGATCTATTTTTAATATTTTAAAAACGATAATGACAACACTATGTTCTAATGCTGACTTGCAGGCATTTTTTTGTGCTTGGTGGCTGACAACAAAATTCAGAGCGAGCTAGATGGAGCTCCACCAGTCTCCACGGTCCTCCACTGGAGCTTTGGAGCCCGCTCAGGTCGTGCAGGGCGTCATCTACCCGGCTCCGAGGTCCGTCGGTCACCACCAAATATCCTCCATGCTGCCGGCTCGGGCTCCGGATCTCAGCCTTGCATGCTCGGTGGGCTCCGAGCTTCGCTGTTCACCATGGAGGATCATACTGTACAAGCTGCTGACTCACAGAAGGACGTTGCCTGGATCCCGACCTTGCCTGCTCATCAAGGCCGAACCCCGATCCTGACCGACGGACGACATGAGGGTGGAAACGATTTTTAAAAACGTTTTATGTATTAAAAAAAGTATATTTTTTTAATCTGTGAAGATTTAAAATAAATAAATAAATAAATAAATGAACAGTGCTGGCTTTATCATGAAACCCTGTTTTTACTTTAATGACTATTAAATAATCTGTTAAAGTTAACTCACCTGAAAAATCATAAAATGCCACAACATTATTGGATCTCAGGAATATTTGCCTCAAATATGTTTAAAGAAGAGACACAACCTTTAGTTCAACTTTATTATAACCCACAGATGTACAAATCACAAAACAAGAATTAAACTTTAAAGCAAAGCTAAAAACAAAAAATCTGTGAACAAGAAAAAAAAACAATTAAATTGTACAATAAAAGTAAACAATGACATCAAATGATAAAGAAAAGGTCTAAATTTTTAAATATAGATGTTTTTGTAGAATCTGGTTCATCAGAGGTTTAATGGTGAACTAAAGTTCTATAGGGCCCACAATTTAAATGATTTCAAGAATTTATTTGTTTATTTTTACATAATTTGGGTTTGGGCTTCCAGCTCATGAAACCCATGAAAAGAGGATTTAAAAAAATTAGAATACTATGAAGACATCAGCCCACACTAGTCGGTTTTTGCAGAAAAAAAAAAGAAAGAAATTAGGATCACAACAAATCCATCAAAATATAGTACTTTCAAAATGATATGTCAATCTTCAATACTTAGTTGGGAATCCCTTTGCCTTAATCACTGCCTGGATGCAACGTGGCATTGAGGCAATCAGCCTGTGGCATTGGCTGAGGGTTATGGAAGCCCAGATTTCCTTGATGCTTGCAGTCAGCTCTTCTTTGTTGATGGGTCTGGTGCCCCTCATTTTCCTCTTGAGAATATCCCATAGATTTTCAGTGGGGTTTAGGTCCAGTGAGTTGGCTGGCCAGATGCTTGCTGTCAGCTCTTCTTTGTTGTTGGGTCTAGTGCCCCTCATTTTCCTCTTGAGAATACCCCATAGATTCTCAATGGGGTTAAGGTCCGGCGAGTTGCCTGGCCAGTCAAGCACTGTGGCATGGTCATCAAACCAGGTTTTGGTGCTTCTGGCAGCATGAGCAGGGGCCAGGTCCTGCTGCTGGAAGATGAAATTTGCATCTCCATACAGATCCTCAGCAGAAGGAATCATAAAATCCTCTAAAACATTCTGGTAGACTGTTGCGGTGGCCTTGGATTTAAGAAAGCAGAGTTTACCATCACCTGCAATGGACATTGAACCCCAAATCATGACTGACTGTGGATATTTCACACTGGACCTCAAGCAGTATGGGCTCTGTTCCTCACCCTTCTTCCTCTAAACCCTTGGACCTTGATTTCAGAATGAAAGGTACACTTTACTTTCATCAGAAAAGAGGACAGAGGAACCCAACAGTTGTAACCCATTTCCCAGAAGCGTCTGAATATGGTGGTTTTTATAGCTGTGACTCTTGCCTCAGTCCACTCTTTCTGGATCTCTGCCAGATTCTGGAATCTTCTCTGTTTGATAATCCGCTGAAGCCCACGGTCATCTTTTTGCTGGTGCATCTTCTCCTGCCACATTTTGTCCTTCCACTAGACTTTCCATTGATATGCTTGGGCACAGCACCCCGTGAACAGCCAGTCTCTTTAGCTATGAACTTTTGTGGCTTACCCATCCTATGGAGGGTATCAATGATGGTCTTCTGGCCAGTTGTTATGTCTGCAGTCTATTCCATATTGAATTGAACTGAGACAATTGAACCAAACTGAAGCAATACACCTGAGGAAACCTGTCCAGGTGCTTTGAGTTTAGTAGATGGTTAGTGTGTCACTCTCAGTTTAAAACATTCATGCCCTGCAAAATTTGGGCTGATTTCTCCACAGTATTCAATTTTTTTGAATTCCTGTTTTCATGGGTTTCATGAACTGGAAGCCTAAATTATGTAAAAATAAACAAATAAATACTTGAAATCATTTAAATTGTAGATCCTTAAATCATCATTGATTAAATATTAACTTTTTGAATGGAATTATGAAAGTTAAACAACTTTTCCATGATGTTCTAATTTTGTAGGAAAGGGTCTCTCTGTGTGTGTGTGTGTGTGTGTGTGTGTATGTGTATATATATATATATATATATATATATATATATATATATATATATATAGTTTAGTTTGATCATTTTAATAATATGTATTCATTTTAATTTACCAGAAACTTCAAAATAAATGCTCACCTTGTAATGAAACCTGTTTCCATGGTCTTACCCCCACCAGCTGCTAAGGTGTGTGGTGTCAGTTTGAACCCTGCCCACTGTAACCGGTACTAAAAGGAGGGGCTATGGCCCTGTTTGCTTCCTTCACATTAGTAAACATTAAAGTGTCCAGTTTTATTTTACCTTGTTCTATTTCATATAGGCTTCGCCCTTTAATGCTGTTGCTTAGTGGGTTTTATCCCGTTATGCGAAGCATTGCACTGAAAAGTTTAGTCTATGCCCACCTGCTGTGTGGGCCCAACCCGGTCCGTATAAATTATGTTAAGAGCGGGTAATCGGCTCCCATTTTTCTTCAGCGAGCTAATAGCACTGCCAGAAGAAGGAAGAAGGAAAGTTGTGTAGATGACCAACCTTTTTTAAGAATGCTTGGCCCGTCATGTCGACCTCCGGTCGTCCTGGTGAGCTCTCCTCCCCGAGGAGAAGCTGACGAGCAGTCTTGTTTCAAGGTAAGCGCCGAGGAGTATTTCTCAATGACAGGTCGCTACACGCTGGACAACGCCATCTTGTTATTTTCCTCTTATCACCGACCCTCGGAGCGAATCGGATGGTTCCTCCGGGACAGGTGGCGTTCAGCTGCAGCCCCGCTGCTCATTCCCTCCTGGAGAGCGTAGTGTCAGTGGAAGGGGGCTGAGCGAATGCTCACCTCATCCCTCCTCATTTCGCATCGGCGATCACACCGCTCCCAGCCGACGGCGCCCTCTGGGGTTGACCGGCGTAACCCAGGAGGCTGCTGACATTAAGGGACCCTTAATGTCAGCCGGCCCACATCGGCCCACATCGGCCCACATCGGCATAAATGTGGGACCGCAGGTTGGGTTGGTGGAGGACCTTGCTCTCAGCGAGAGCGACACACGCCGCACTGAAGCAAACGCGTGCCGTTGCGGCGCAGGCAGCCTTCATCCACTGCGTCTCAGCGCTCGACCGCTCACGGCAGCATAAGCATGAGACAGCTGAGCGAACCGAGAGACGAACCTCGCTTTCAGCGAGAGCGGCGCGCGTCCCACCAGAGAAAATGTGTGCTCCCGTGGGGCTCGCAGCCTTCACTCAAACGGCACGGCGTAGATGAAGTTGCGCTCACCGCTTTGCAGCGCTCGCCTGCTCATGGCGGCATAGATGCGAGATCTCAAAGCAAACCCAGCACGGGACACTGCTCGCAGGACACCGCTCGCGGCAGGAGCGACACGCGTTTCACCGCAGTGACGTCAAACGCGAGGCCCCATGGCGTCATCAGCTGCCACATGCTTCCTCTCAACACACACCGGCTCACCTAGACATGAAGGTGGATCCGCAGTCCGAATGCAGCACACGGGCGCGTTCAGAGCCCTTTCGAGGAAGCCTCACCTTGGGTCATGCGGAAAACATTCCCGCGACACATGACGGCGGTCGAGGCGGCGGACTGGATGACATCCGTACAAAACATGACGCATCACTTAAACGAGCGTCCACTCTACGAACGTTACGTGGAGTGGCTAAAAACATGCTCGCCAGACAGATGGATGGCCAGGGTGTTAAGCTAGGGTTACACATTGTAATTTGCAACCTGACCCCCTCCGTTCGGAGGAATTTTAGAGACGGTCCTGTCATCACCAGACCAAATCTCATCCCTAAATGCAGAAGTCCAGGAACTTCTGATAAAAGAAGTAATCTCCAGAGTTCCCAACGGAGAGGAAAACACAGGGCTTTACTCACGTTTCTTCCTGGTTCCAAAACGGACTGGAGGAACGAGACCCATTTTGGATCTGTGAGTTCTCAACAAGGTGATCATGGACAGACCGTTTCACATGTTGACAACCAGACAGCTGTTGGACAACATCCAGAGAAACGATTGGTTTGTTCCATTGTCCTAAAAGATGCCCATTTTCACATACCGATCATCCCAAAACACAGAAAATTCCTGCATTTCTCCTTTCAAGGGGTGAAGTATCAGTACAACAGGCTGCTGTTCGGGTATTCCCTCGTGCCTCATACGTTCTCAAAGTGTGCGGAGACGGCCCTGCAACCGTTACACAGAGCAGGGATGAGAGTCTTGTTTTACTTGGACGACCTGCTGCTGCTGTCACGCTCCAGACAAGAAGCAGCGGGACAGGTCCAGGCACTGACATCACACCTGTTAAATCTGGGCTTTGCCATAAATTGGAAGAAAAGCTCAATTCTCCCGGCCCAGACAATTGTTATCTGGGAGTGGAGCTAAACTCAACCACCATGAGGGCTCGTTTATCACAAATGAGAATCGATTGTCCAATCTATAAAGACAGACAGGTTAGTGACTGCAAAGAGATTCTGAGGGCTGAGAGAGGAGGTGTGCACGTCACTAACCTTCTGGGGCAGGAGTTGGGCTGAGGCAGGAAACAATCCAGGGATGTAGCAGGGGTCGAGATCCAGGACCAGTGTGAGCAGGCAAAAAGATCCAAAAAGGAGAATCCGTGGTCGTTGTCGAAAAGGGGAGCAAGGTCGTACCGTGTAAGCTGCAGGCGTGGTATCCAGACAAGGGCAAGACAAGGCGAGGAGTCGAGAACAAAGCTGTGGTCAAGAACAAAGAAACTATGGACGAGGACTGCTGGATAATTTACTTGCTGTGAGGCTTTCAATAATCTGGCACCTTGCTGTGGCAAGAGTTGAGTTTATAAGGGCTGGCACCAGGTGTAGAGCATAAGCACTGATTACTGTGATCAGGGAGGATCAGGCAGGCAGGCTGCACAGGGTTGATTGACGGGGGGGAACTGGCCAGAGTAGAGCATAAACCCAAAAGCTGATCAGAGGAGCAGAACATGATAAATGTGTGGCAGGGGTCCAAACATGACACTGCCACGTAAGACCTGGCAGAGTAGTAACAGTTGTTTCCATCATGAAGCTGTTAGGAATGATGTCATCGGCTCACACAGTGGTCCCGCTGGGTTTATTACACATGAGACACCACCAGAGGTGGTTTGCGCATCTGTGTGTGGATCCAGTAAAACAAAAGAGATGGATGATCACTGTTCCTCCCTCCGTGAGAGCAGACCTCCGACACTGGGGAAACGCCCTGGTTCTGTCGGAGGGAGTCCCCGTCAGCAGACCCACGTCACATGTGTCAGTCTTCACAGATGTGTCACTGTCAGTTTGGGGGGGGGACATGCCTATCTCAAGAAAAAGCAAAAACTACTGTGTTGGGCACATCAAAATATGCTCTCTATCAGAGCAGTGTACAGTTCCAGTGTTCTGAACAAAGGGGCAGATGTGATGTCCAGGGGCAGCCCACGTCACAGGGACTAGACTCTCCATCCAGACCTGTTGGCCCAGACGTGGCAGGTATTTGGCAAGCAGCCGTGGACCTATTTGCGACACGAGAAAATGCTCAGTGTCAACTATGGTTTTCTCTGAGCCCGTGAGACGAACCACTGCTGGGGGTGGACGCGTTGCCCACAGCCCATGGCCCAAAACGCTTCTGTATGCATTTCTTCCACCTCTTTTGAGTTTACGGTTCTTGAACCAAGTTCAGGAGGAGGGATTGACAACTCTCCTGGTGGCCCCCGAGCACGTGGACGCACCATGGTTCCCAGTCCTGCGATGCCTGCTATTGAGGCGCCCATGGAAACTGCCGTGGAGGGAGGACACTCTCCTTCAGGCAGGTGGAGCGATCAGGAGTTACCCAGAAATAGGCCAGCAACTGTGGTCTGGCCGCTGAGCAGACTCGCTTAGAAGGGATGGGTCTTCCACAGGATGTAGTGCGCACAATCCAGGATTCACGTGCTGCATCTACCACAGCGCTGTACACATCAAAGTGGACAGTTTTCAGCGCTGGTGTACAGAGAAGGGTGTAGAGGCCACCTCATGTCCACTAGGCGACATGCTGTCCTTTCTGCGACAGCTGATGGACAGAAATTTGGCATCCAGCATGATTAACGTACGCTCCAGCCATCTCTGCCTGCCACGAAGGGTTCGGAGACAGAACAGCTTTTAATCATCTGCTGATGAAGCGTTTTATAAAAGGTGTACAAAGACGCAAGCCTGTTTCACACCCACTTGCTCCTCAGTGGGATTTAACGCTGGTTATGCATCTGTAGGTCACCCGTTATCCACCCAGCGCTTGTCACACTGGCTGTGTGAGGCCTTTTCTGAAGCCTACAGAGCATCAGATTTAGAGCCTCCTGTCAACCTCAGGGCACACTCGATCAGGGGTGTTGCATCTTCGACTGCTTTGCATAATGGTATGACATTGCAGGATGTTTGCACTGCGACTGCATAGTCAACACCCTGCTTATTTATTCACTTTTATCTACGTGATGTGACGGCCTGTTCCATGACACATTCTGTCCTTAGTGTTTTACAGAATGAATATTGTTGTTTCATGGATCTCTGTTTAACTCACATCTGTCTGCATGCATTACAGTGTGAGATGTTATCAGTCACAAGTTGTGGTTGTTATTTTGGTTCTATTGTTACTAATCAGTTCATGACTGTTGTTACCAATCAGTTCATTTGATTAGTAATCAGCTCTCCTGTTATTATTAATCTGTTCATACTGTTCAGCCGTAAACCGGTTGGTTCATGGCTCTTTTCAGCATTTTTTCCTCCCCGTTGAATCTTTTTCCGGGGCATTCATGCATTCAGAATGCATAGTTACACAACATGCGTCTGTGCATGGCACACATAATTACGCAATGCGTAATTACGTACATGGGGAGCTGAGTGACAAGACATTTTTGGACAACCTTCTGCTTCATATGGTGTTCGAATGGACCCAGTGAGGCGAGGACCACATCTGCTTCGCCCTTAACCCACTAAGCGACAGCCTTAAAGGGCGAAGCCTATATGAAATAGAACGTTGGTTACGTACTGTAACCCCAGATTCTATGAATATAGGCGTAGCCCTTTAAGCATCGGGCCTCACTGGCCCCTGAATGGCTGAAGAAAAGTTATTTGGGAGCCGATTACCCGCTCTTAACATAATTTATACGGACCGGGTTGGGCCCTCACAGCAGGTGGGCGTGGACTAAATTTTTCAGTGCAATGCTTCGCATAACGGGATAAAACCCACTAAGCGACAGCCTTAAAGGGCTACGCCTATACTCATAGAATCTGGGGTTACAGTACGTAACCAATGTTTCACAGTCTACAAACTGTTTAAATTTGGGCAAGTTTGAATCCATTGTGACATGGTTAAAATCCCCAGAATTTGCAATGAAGGCATCAAGATGCTAAGTCTGAAGACTGGCAGTCATGGAGATGAAGGTGTGGGCAGATGATTTACAGATGGTATGCAAAGCCACATAAGCAATAATGGGAATTTTGGAAAACTGTTGTACAGAGATGATTGTTGTAGGAATAATGATCATTGAAGCATTGACCTTTTCAGTTACTAATTACAGTTACTAATGTTAATCTTAAAGTCAGTATTTTGTGATGCTTTATGGTCTAGATAAGTTCATGACTACTTCCGGTCATTGAAATACACTGAGTCTAAACAATTTTCTTATTAACTCTGTTTCATCATCTCTGCAATCATTCAGAAAAGTGACAACATTATTCATCACGCTCATAATATAAAATAACAAAAAAACGTATTACAAATAATTTTGTATATAAGAGTCAATAAAACGCCAATGTAAAAGACAGCTATGAAATATAAAATCAATCAAATATCAAGTTTGGGGTGCAGTGCCTCATTTACACATGCGCATTAGTAACTATAATAATAATAATACTAATAATTTGTTCAATTTGTACTGCACTTTATATTTTACCATCTCAAAGTGCTACAATATAAAATATCTAAAGAGAATAAAATGTGGACTAAAAAAAGGACTAAAAATGTTAAAAGCTTAAAAAAAGGATACATATAAAAGATACATTTTCTGTTATAGTGTTTGAGTGACAATGTGTTCGTAGTGACTTAAGGAAAAAAACAAAATTGAAAAATATATACATATATAAGTAGTTTTTAATTATTTATTTAGTTAATTTAAAGTTCAACTTGAGTATTTATATATTTATAAGTAATTCAGGCTTCCTGCATATTTTTATTTAATGTAACGGGCTCAGTCCACTCCTCTTTGGATCACCACCTTATTATGGTAGAGTTGTTTGTGCACCAGAATGATCCTAGGAGCTATGCTTTCTGGGGCTATTTTAATTGCCCTTGGTTGTCTCTCCCAAGGCAGATTTGTTCTAGGGGATAACACAGACAAAGAGCAATTCAAAAGACTTGTATGGACAAAACAAGGAACTAGGTGTCCCTTGCCCAGACATGGGTTACCAGGGCCCCACCCTGGAGCCAGGCCTTGGGGAGGGGCTTGTCAGTGAGCACCTGGTGACCGGGTCTCTTCCCATGGGGGCCAGTCAGGCTCAGCCCAAATGAGCAATAGGGTTTGCCTTCCTATGGGCCCACCACCTGCAGGAGGGGCCATATGATTCAGATGCATTAATCCATTGGCAGTGGCCGAAGGCGGGTACCTACCAAATCTGGCTCCTGGGACATGGAACGTGGTCTCTCTGGTGGGGAAGGAGCCTGAGCTTGTGTGATAGGTTGAGAGGTACCGACTTGGGGGGAGTGGTGGCGCAGAAGGTGGGCCTGTGATCAGAAGATTGCCAGTTCAAGCCCCAGTACAGACAACATCAAAAATGTGGGTGGGGTAGATGAAGCGCCCACCCTCATTTGCCCCACTGTGGGCCCATGAGCAAGGCCCTTAACCCCCATCTGCTCCCTAACAGGTCTCTCTTGAAAATGAGTTCTCGTGGCTCAATAAGACTACCTGTATAAATAAAGGGTAAATTTAAAAAAATGATATAGTTGGGCTCACATTGACGCCAAGCATGGGCTTTAGAACCAATCTCCTTGAGAGGGACTGGACCTTATTCCACTCTGGAGTTGGCCATGGTGAGAGGCACCAAGCTGGTGTTGGTCTACTTTTAGCCCCCAGTAGTGGTTAATGAGCCAGATCCTGCCGGAACAAGATCTGGAAACGCTCTCATTTTGTCCTGTTCTGTTCCCGGCAACTCTTTCCTCGGATCTGTCAACTCTACCCGTAAAAGTCCAAAGACATGGCACATTTTTATTTTATTTTATTTTATTTTTTTAAATACAACGAGAGGAGACATTGCCCTCAGCCCGACAGACCCAGTCTGTGGATATCCCAGCCACAGAACACGCGTTGCACCAGCTACACGCTCCTTCTAGGAGTAGGAGAAGAGCCTCTAGACTCCAAATAATGTCCCTCTTCAGCAGGGCCATGTACTGAAAAACACCCCCTCTCCCCCTCCTCCTCTCAGACCCCCGAAACAGAAACAATAATTTATTCAACAGAATAAATAAATTCCCTGTGGACACTGGACACTGCACGTTACGCACAGAAACATCTCCAATCTCTACCCAGCGTGTGCACACATCAGCAAGTGTCCTGCTAAATTTCAGACAAAATAAATTAAAAAAGCTTACTGTAAAAAATAAATTAAAAATACAAAAAGAGAGAAATATTTGATGTTATTCACATTATACGTCATGTTTCAAAACAACGGCGATAATTTGTCCAAATAACAACAGCGATCAAAATGTCAGACACAGTCCATTTACTTTAATAAATATTGGATGGATGGATGGATGGATGGATGGATGGATTGATTGAATGATGGATTGATTGAATGATGGATTGATTGATTGATTGTCCTTAGTTGGACAACAGAGAATTGAAGCCTTAATGTGCTTCAAACAGTGCCACAAGACTTGAGTAGGAGTGGAGAAGAGTTCAGCTCAGAACCGTGAAGTGAGGTGAGGGAGGAGGGGGGTTTTGGACACCTGACAGAATCAGAGCTGCTTATTCACAACCTGCTGTTCCTCTCCAAAATAGTAATTTTATTATTTACAAATGTAGGTAAATGTTGATGTATAACAACCCGTAAAATACACCAAAATGTGGGAAATGGCATATCTGTTATTCAAAATTTTCTATGAGAGGACACACAGACCCCCCCCCCCCCCCCCACGTGCACAACCCCCCACCCCGCCTGCCTGCTTTTCTGGCATCAATCAGTTTACTAATTACGTCCTGGCCCCCAGGCTTGGTGCCTGTGTGTTGGAGTTTTCTCTGGTAGATGAGAGGGTGGCTTCCCTGTGCCTTTGGGTTTTTGGATGGGCTCTGACAGTTGTTTGTGCCTTTGTGGCAAATGGCAGTTCAGAGTATCCGGCCTTCTTGGAGTTCTTGGTGGGGATGCTGGAAGGTGCACTAGCTGGGAACTCCTTTATTCTTCTGGGGGACTTCAATGCCCACATGGGTAATGACAGTGTGACCTGGAGGGGCATGATTGGGAGGAACAGCCTCTTTGATCTAAACTTGAGTGGTGTTCTGTTGTTGGACTTCTGTGCTAGTCATAGTTTGTCCATCACAAACACCATGTTCGAACATAATGGTGTAAAAGTGCACTTGGCACCAGGACACCCTAGGCCATAGATTGATGATTTGACTTCATAGTTGTGTCATCTGCTTTGCGGCCATTTATTTTGGACACTTGGGTGAAGAGAGGAGCTGAGCTGACAACTGATCACCACCTGGTAATGAGTTGGATCAAATGGCAGGGGGGGATGTCAGACAGACACAGTACAGTAGTCCCTTGCTACTTTAAGTTTTTTTTTTTTTTGCAGATTCACTATATTGCGGTTTTTCAAAGTAGGATTGGACATGACTCAATTGGCTGACTGATGGATGAGCCATGGATTGTTTATTTAAAATAAATTATTTTAATTAATTTTGCAACTACGTACAGCCCACAAGTGCAGGGAGACGCTCCCTCCTACAACCTGTCATGATCTCTGCTCTCTTCCACACACACATTTCTCCTGCTGCATCAGCTTTGTGAAGGCTTAACCCTTTACTGTCCAGATGCACCGATCAACATAACCATCCAGTTGTTTTAAAACAACTTCTACAAGACAAGGACTTAATCAACAGGACCAACTTCACCCCAGACCAGATCTGCACCCTGTTGGATCTCTGCCTCTCCACCACTTATTTCAAGTTCAATGACAGTTTTTACAGACAGAAGCATGGCTGTGCCATGGGATCTCCAGTGTCACCCATTGTTGCCAATCTCTACATGGAGGAATTGGAACAAAGAGCCCTAAACTCCTATGAGGGAACAACGCCAAGCCATTGATTCCGATATGTGGATGATACCTCGGTCAAAATCCAAACCAAGGAAGTAGAAGTGTTCACCAGACACATTAACTTGGTCGATAACAACATCAAGTTCACCAGAGAGGATGCAAACGACGACAAGCTGCCTTTTTTGGATTGTTTGGTTCAGATGGAAAGAGAGGACAGCCTCAACATTGAAGTGTACAGAAAACCAACCCACACAGACCAGTATCTTCTGTTTGACTCCCACCATCCACTGGAACACAAACTGTCTGTCATCAGAACTCTACAGCATCGGGCCGAACGCATCCCCACAGAAGGGAAGGAAAAGGAACAGAAACACATTAAAGAAGCTCTCCAAACATGTGGATATCCTAACTGGGCTTTTGTCAAGTCAGCGAGGAAATCTACAAAACACACTAATAAACAGAAAAGGGAGAACAACAGATGGAAAAACATTGTCATCCCTTATGTTGCTGGAGTATCAGAGAAATTCAGAAGGATTTTCAACAAACACATCATCCCATTACATTTCAAATCCAGCAGAACTCTCAGACAGAGGCTGGTCCACCTTATAGACAAAACACCCATACACAAACAGAGTGGTGTAGTGTATGCGGTCCAGTGCAGCGAGGACTGTCCAGACCTCTACATTGGAGAAACTAAACAGCCTCTTCACAGACGCATGGCTCAACACAGGAGATCCAGCTCTTCAGGACAAGATTCAGCTGTTCACCTCAACCTCACAGATAAGGGACACTCTTTTGAGGACCAAAATGTGTTTTGGACCGAGAACACAGATGGTTTGCGAGGGGGGTGAAGGAAGCAATTTATGTAAAAAGAGAAAAGCTGTCTCTTAACAGAGAAGGAGGCCTCAGATTTCCACTTTCAAAAACCTATAATGCAACTTTAAGATTGATTCCCAGCCAGTTTTCACACCTGATGGGAACAGAAGGGTCTCATCTGTGAATTAGAGTAACAGACTTTAAGAAGCCCCTACTGTTAAGGTGTGGAGGTGTGACTTGTCAAATCTATATATGTGTGTGTGTGTTATCTCACTCAGCCTTATAACCTGAATCTCTCACTCATTGCTCATTGAATTGAGAAAGCTCCTCGGATGAGGAGCAAAACGTCTTCTGTTACAAATAAAGTCCAGTTGTTTTTGTATTGAACGCTTTTTGAATGACCACCTGTAAATAGTTCACTGTAAATAATAAACACTTTTTCCTTTTTCTAATTGGATCTTGTCTTGTCTGGTCTCGTACCACTCTGGGTTCCCCGCGTTATGACAGAAATGCTCCAGCCAGACAAGGCCCAGAACGAGACCGGAAGTGAGCAAGCTCCCTCCTCTTCACAGAAGAAATGCATCAACAAACTCAAAGAGATGCTTCAACAAGTTTTAAACCAACAACAAGAAGCACAGACCAATATGAGGGAGCTAGGAGGTATGGTTTTTTTTTCTCTTAACCAAATACTTTGCCTTCTTCTCCTCCTCCAGCTCCTACATCACCTCATGAACCCAGTTCCTCTAGAACGGAACACAGTGACCTGGTCACCAACCAACAGGTAATAACCAAACCTTCAGAATATTTCTCCGGAGTCTCTAGTCTATGTGGCGGTTTTCTATTACAAATTAAACTCGCCTTCAAGGGAGCGCCCAAGTTATACAGTATAGACATTGCCAAGATCACCTATTTCACCAACCAGTTAAAAGGTGACTCACTTCGATGGACTAATTATTTTTTATAATTTCATGATTTGGATTTTGTATCGTTCGATACCTTGTTAAAGAGTTTCGCCATATCTTCGACCGTCCTCTGCAGAAGCCCAAGACTGTAAAACAACTCCTTGGGTTATGTCAGGGCCGACGTCCAATGGCTGAGTACGCCCTCAACTTCCGCATCCTCGCCACACAGACGGGGTGGAACGAAACTGTGCTGCAAAGTACCTTCTTAAATTCTCTCTCTGATCCCATTAAGGACCAAATAGCCACAAGAGATGAGCCAGAGGGCTTCAACAACCTGATTGAACTAGCAATCTCCATTGATGAGCACTTCCGGGAATGCAGGAGAGAACGGGACTACACTTCCCATAGCCTCTCCACTTCCGGGTTCACGACATCAGTTGAGCTCCGCGCCTACAAACACTCCACAGCGAACTACAAAAACCAAGAACAGCTCACTTCCGGCCCACTTCCCGTTGCTACGGTTCCAGTCAAACAGATTCCTGCCCTGCCTGAACCGGAACCGATGCAGATTGGGCGAACACGTTTAACACCCGAGGAGAGACAGAAATGCAAAGACTCCAGATTGTGTATTTACTGTGGCAGGTCCGGTCACTTTCTAGTAGACTGCCCATTTTGGGGAAATGAAAACGCCTGCCAGTAAAAAGAGAGTTACTGGTGGGCACTTCAGCGCTCTCTCCCACACAAAGACTGATGTTTCCTACTATTATTCAAATAAATCAAGATTGTTTCCCTGTGTCTGCTCTAATTGATTCTGGTGCAGAACAAAATTTAATCAGTCTTAATCTTGTTAAAAAATTATTCTTGCTCACTGAAGAGATCCCTCCCATTTCAATTGCTGGTGTTACGGGTGAAACTCTAGCCCAGATTCACCTTAAGACCACTAAATTAAGGCTAATAACTTCAGGAAATCATCATGAGATGACTGATTTCTTCATATTTGAGTCTCCCAACGCTCAATTAATTATGGGTTATCCTTGGCTCAAGGAAAACAACCCATACATAAATTGGAGGCTGGGAAGAATTGAGAGATGGAGTGATGATTGTTTAAAGCACTGTTTACGTTCGGCCGTCACAAATCAACTTATTGAAAGTACTCCTTCCGAGGCGACCGACATTTCTACGGTTCCCCCGTTTATCATGACCTTGCTCCAGTGTTCAGCCAACACCAAGCTCTTTCACTTCCTCCTCACCATCCCTATGATTGTGCAATCGACCTGCTCCGTGGGTCTCCTTTACCCACCAGTCGATTGTGGTGGCAATCAGCAGCCATCTTGGAGGCGGAGCTGCAGACAGTGGACTCTCACAGTACGTCCCCTCAAGAATTGCCCCCAGGCAACCTGAGGCGCTTCTCGGGGTGAGCCCTGAAGAAGGTGATGATGCTTGGATCTAAGATGAACAATCGTGGGATCCATGACCTCTCTTCTGGTCCATAACCCTCCCAGTCGACTAGGTACTGGACCCCCCCAACCTCGGTGTCACATGTCCAGGATGGTCCTGATGCTGAAGGCCGGGTGGTTGTCGATCAACCAGGTGGGTGGAGGGAGGTCGGCCGGAGGGCACAAGGGACTTACTGAAATAGGTTTCACCTGCGAGATGTGGAAGGTAGGATGGATTTTCATGGAGCTGGGCAGTTGAAGGCATACAGCAGAGGAGTTTATGGTCTTAATGATGGGGAAAGGACCGATGAACCGGGGTGCCATTTTCCTGGGTGTGTCCTTGAGATGGACGTCTTTGGTAGAAAGCCACACCTTCTGAACTGATAAGCTGGAGCTGGGGCATGGTGACGATCAGCAAATCTTTTGTTTTGGGCTGCAGTCCGTGTAAGTGCTGCTTTAGCCTGCTGCCAGACTCATCGACATCGGCGAAAATGGTGTTGAACTGACGGAACATAGATGTCGGTCTCCTGGCTGGGGAATAAGGGGGAATATAGCCAAGGGAAGCCTCAAAGGTGGACATACCTATGGCTGCTGACTTATGAGTGTTGTGAGCATACTCCACCCATACCAGGTGCTGGATCCAAGCTGAAGGGTTTCTCTCAACGATGCAGCGAAGAGTGGTCTCCAGCTCTTGATTACAGCGCTCAGCCTGGCCATTGGATTGAGGGTAGTATCCTGATGTGAGACTGAAGGATGTCCCTAATGTCTTACAGAAGGCTCGCCAGACCTGGGAAACAAATTGTGGACCATGGTCTGAGACCACATCAGAGGGTCTCGATGTCCCATGTGAGGGCCCCCACCACGCAAACCAGGGGAATGATGCTCTCTTCAGTCTCAGGGCTATCTGGTGAAGAAAACTGCCGAGAGAGAGCGTCAGGCTTTACATTCTTAGAACTGGGTCTGAAGGTTAAAGAGTAATTGAAGCGGTTAAAGAACAAGGTCCAGCGTGCCTGTCTGAGCATTAACCTCTTAGTATCCTTAAGGTATGTGAGGTTCTTGTGATCGGTCCATATTAGGAAAGGGGTTATCGTGCCTTCCAGCCAGTGATGCCACTCTTCTAATGCTAATTTTACAGCCAGAAGCTCCTGATTCCCCACATCATAATTCTTCTCTGCAGGGGATAATCATTTTGAGAAGAAGGCGCAGGGATGGACCTTATTATATTCAGGAGATCTTTGCGAGAGGACGGCCCCCACCCCTGAGTCTGAGGTGTCCACCTCTAAAATAAATTGTTGTTTGGGATTGGGGTGACACAAAACTGGTGTAGATGAGAATAGTTTATTTAGTTTGCAAAAGGCGACATCAGCCTCAGGGTTCCAACAAAAAGTTATTTTAATGGAAGTAAGCTGAGAGAGGGAAGAAGCGATTCGGCTGTAATCCTTAATGAATCGCCTATAGAAGTTGGCAAACCCAAGGGAACGCTGCAGCTGTTTCTTGGACTCAGGAACAGGCCAATCTAGCACATCTTTAGTCTTTTCTGGGTCTATTCTGTAATATCCCCTTTCAAATATGAAACCCAAGAATGATACTGATGAGACATGGAACTCACATTTTTCACACTTTATAAACAGTTGATTCTCATAAAGTCTTTGAAGCACAGCCCTGACCCTCTTTACATGTTCATTTTTTTCCTTAGAATAGATGAGGATGTCGTCAAAATATACAAAGACAAAGTCACCGATAATGTCTCTGAGCACGTCGTTTACCAGGGCTTGAAACAATGCAGGGGCGTTGGTCAAACTGAACGGCATGACCAAATATTCAAAATGTCCAAGCAGGGTCCTAAAGGCAGTCTTCCATTCATCGCCCTCCTTTATGCAAACTAGATGGTATGCATTTCTGAGGTCTATTTTAGTAAAAATGGAAGACGACTGTAGCTGTTCGTGGATGGAGTCAATGAGGAGGAGCAGAGACTTATTTTTAACAGTGATGTTATCGAGGCCTGGGTAATCGATACACAGACGGAGAGTTCCATCCTTCTTGGACACAAAGAAGAAACTGGCCCCCACAGGAGATGTGGAGGGCTGAATAATGCCAGAAGTGAAGGACTCCTCAATATACTTTCTCATGGATTCACCTGATGAGGCCATTCTACTATTTGAAGCTGCAGTCCAGTGTGACTCATCACTGGAGCATTGAACCTATTCCGGTATTTATACTTGTGGCCCGTATATCGACTAACAAACGAGAAGTACTTACCAGTTGTTCTTGTTCCTGCAGTCATCCTGTCTCCTTGGTTCCTGCTTAGCACAGATACTTCTGTGGCTCTGGTTCTTGTCCTCCGTGCCTCGCCTTCCAGCCATACACCTGTCCAGCCTGCCTCGCCTGTCCTGCCTAGCCTGCCTGGCCTCTCATCTCAGGGATTTTTCTGTTGGATCACGTCCATGTCAACACCTTCGCCTCCACCTGTAAGAAAAGACAAACAAATCATCCACTCTGTTCTACCCTGCAAGTGGACCTTACTGAGCCAACTCTCTTCCTCAGGATCCCCAAGAGATGACCACCTGTAAATAGTTCACTGTAAATAATAAACACTTTTTCCTTTTTCTAATTGGATCTTGTCTTGTCAGGTCTCGTACCACTCTGGGTTCCCCGCGTTATGACACAGCTGAGGTGGAGATCATTGAGTCTGAGTGGGCCATGTCACAGTGTCCATCCTCAAACTTGGTGGACACCCCAAGTTAGGGAGGCTGTCAAACAGAAGAAGGAGTCCTATCAGCCACTATTGGATGGTGGGACTCTGGAGGCAGCTAAGGAGTAATGGAGGGCCAAGCGGTCCGCAGCCTTGGCTGTTGTTGATGCAAAAGCTCGGATGTGGGCAGAGTTCAATAAGGCCCTGGACAATGACTCTCAGTTGGTTCTGAGGAGATTTTGTCAAACCATCAGGTGGCTGAGAAGGAGAAAGTAGCTCTTTACTAACACTGTGTTCAGTGAACGTGGGGTGCTGTTAACCTCAACCAGTGATGTCATCGAGAGGTGGAAGGAATACTTCTCGGACCTTCTCAAGCCCCCTGGCACTTCTTCCATTGAGGAAGTGGAGTCGGGGGACTTCAGGGTTGGTCTGTCCATAACCGTAGATGAGGTTGCCAAGGTAGTTTATTAGCTCTGTGGCGGCAGGGCTCTGGGGGTAGTTGAGATTAGCCCTGATTTCCTTAAGGCTCTGGATGTTGTGGGGCTGTCTTGGTTGACACGCCTTTGTAACATTCTTGGGGTTTTGTTCATCAGTGAGGGAAGAATGGAACAAGATTGGCAGACTGATTGGTGCAGCATCTGCAATATCGTGGACTATATACTGGTCTGTTGTGGAGAATGGGGAGCTGAGCTGTAAGGCAAAGCTCTCTGTTTACCAGTCGGTCTACATTTTTACCCTCACCTATGGTCACGAGCTTGGGGTAGTGACCGAAAGAATTAGATCATTGATACAGGCGGTTGAAATGAGTTTCCTCTGCAGGGCAGCTGGTCTCTCCCTTATAGGGTAAGAAGTTCAGTTGTCCTGGAGAGACTCAGAGTAAAACCGCTGCTCCTCCACATCGAGAGGAGCCAGTTGAGGTGCTTTGGCATCTGGTAAGGATGCCCCCTGGGACCTCCCTAGGAAGGTGCTTTGGGCATGTCTGACAAGGAAGAGATGCCAGGGAAGACCCAGGACACGCTGGATAGACTATGTCTCCCAATTGGCCTGGGAACGCCTTCACATCCTCCCATAAGCGCTGGAAGAGGTGGCGGTGGAAAGAGATGTTTGGGCCTCCCTGCTCAAGCTGCTGCCCCTGCGACCCGACTTCAGAACAAGCGGAAGATGATGGATGGATGGATGGATGGATGGATGGATGGATGGATGGATTAAATGTGTGTATGTGAGGCACTGTTCTAAAAAAATATTATGTTTAAAATTCACCACCTGAAACAATAGCACTTTTGTTTTAATCATAAAAGTCAAAGTATAGTTTTGTTTGACCACTACTGGATTTCATAGTTTCCAATATAATTGTCTGTGGAAAAAGGTTTTGTGAAGCTTTATAAGCTTAGCCCATGTAAACATATTTTTCTTTATTGGTGAATTTTATGCTGATTTTAATGTTTGAAATTTTTTGAGTAAGAGGGGCATATGCAGATGTTTGTACACATGTATATGTATGTTGTACAAAGTATAACATGTACACGTGAGTTAAAAAAAAAACATGATTTGTTCTGTCATAGGATTGTTCAATGTTCTGTCTGGAACATGTCCCTCTTTAAAATGAGTCCCCGTGGCTCAATGAGGTTAGCATTTATAAATAAAGGTTGAATGAATGAATTATGTTTTTCTATAAATCATAATTGAAAGTGTAGGTTTGTTTGTCTACTACTATTTTTCTTTTTTTTTTAACAAAAAAGTTTGAGAAACAATTGTTATGCTTTTCACTTGAAACATTAAAAGTGTTTGTGAAACTGCAACCCTTATTTAATCACCTTTAAAATGTTGATCTTTCTGCTTTACCAAAGCTTTTCCAGAGTTGGGAACTTTTTTGAATAAATATATTTTTGTAACTGCTTACTGTTTTTTTTTTTATTACATTTTAAACTTATTTGTATGTTTTATTTTTTTTTTCATTGGCTATGGTTTTATTGCAGAGGTGAGTGGTCTCCAGGAGGCAGCAAAGTGTCATGTCAAAAAAATCAATAGGAGTTTTTTTCTAAATTTCAACCCATGGTTATTTCAATTATTTGTTTCTATGAGTTTAGCAATTAAAATAACATTTTTAAACCTTTCAGAAATGGTGGTTCCCATGAGGCTTGTGTATGTCATTGGTCCCCACAAGGTAGCAAAAACGTGCGTGTGTGTGTGTGTGTTTAGTTTTGGAACACTCCATTAGCTCTAAGGTTTAAAATAATGTCAGTGTAAGAGCACTTTCCAGAGTGAGCCTGGGTGAAATTCAGTTCTTTGAATGAAAAATACATAAACCTGATTGTCAAAAAGATCTCTACATTTTTATTTCTCTCAAATCAATTTAAACACCTTTATCCAAAAAAGTTAAATCTGGTCCTCTGGACATTCAAAAAACCAAAACAAAGCAAATCAACAAAAAATCTAGAAACGTTTCGTCTCTTTTTGTTGATTTGCTTTGTTTTGGTTTTTTGAATGTCCAGAGGACCAGATTTAACTTTTTTGGATTTTTCTACCTGGATTATTGAGCATGCATCAGGATATTAAACACCTTTACTTTATCATGGTTTATTTATCTTCAACACAACAAATTCTAATATGTTTTAATAAATGAGTCATACAATATATAGATTCTCAGACGTTTATAGGACTGAGAAAATGCCCAAAAACTTAAAAAGCAAATGCACAACTTTGTAAAAGCAGATAAACAATGTGTTTATGGGTTAAATTTGTAGTCCCTGTGAGCACATTGCGTCTTTACAATAAGACCTATAGGCAAACGCAAAGCTAATGCCATATCCCCATAGGGCAGGGCGTATTATAACCCTGTCCCTCTCACTACTTATGACAAACATGTTGTAAAAGCAACTATCTAGAGTTTATTGAAGCAATGAAAGGTGCCTGATTGGCCCCTGGTGGTCAGTACCAGTGGTTATAGACCCTGAAGGTTATTTTAATTGTTTTAAAATGTCTTCATGGTCTTGCCACACAGTATATGTCTCTGACCTGCTCCAGCTGTACGTTCCCTCACACTCTCTCAGGTCAGCAGATCAGTGGCTGTTGGTCATTCCAAAGTCCAACAGGAGGCTGAGAGCTGACCGAGCATTCTCAGTTGCTGCCCTCAACTGTAGAACTAGCAACCTTTGCACGTCAAATTCAATTCAGTTCAATTCCGTTTATTCACATAGCACCAAGTCACAACAGAAGTCAACTCAGGGCACTGAACAGAAAAATATACAAGAAATATATACAAAGTAATAAGTTAACACTATTTATCTGAGGAGCAGACTGTTTTGAATTTAACTCCATCGCAGAACTCTCATCTTGAGCAAACATGAAGGCGACAGTGAAAAGGAAAAACTCCTCCATGAGGAAGAATTTGAATCCTTTAGCAGAACCAAGCTCAGGACAAGCAGCCATCTGCTTCGACTGGCCTGGTTTGATAGGAAAAGATACACAATGGCAAGTACAGAATCACATGTTAAGATAGAAATAGTATCAAATGAAAACTATTCAATTTTAGCAATTCAAGAAAATGACCTTTGCATGTCAAAAACACTGACTCACTTCTTGTTTCTTCTCTGCAAACAAATGTTTTTCTCTTTGACTTTTTACTCAGCTTGACATGTTGGTTTGACTGTTTTTAATTTATTTGTTTTACTGATTTCACTGTTTGCTTCTTTATGATTTTAACAGTTCGTTACTTTTACAGTTTCAGTTGATTTCATAATTGTTATGCTTGCTTGTATGTATTAGTATACAACACTTTGGCCAATGGTGTTGGTTTAAAGTCAAAGTTCAAAGTCAAAGTTTCTTTATTTGTCATGTGGTACATGTGGTGGAACAAAATTGTGTACACATGGTCCCAGTTACATCCAACAAAAGTATAAATTGTAAAGAAAAACAGTAATAAGATCTCAGATATGAACTAAGAAAAACATTAAACTAAAAATAAGCTAAGCACTAATAGTACAAAAACATTACGCCGAACAGCACCGCGAACATGAGTCTGTGTGAGCAGATGAGTACAAATGATCACAGCAGCTTGAATAAATCATCAGCATGAGGTCAGCAGCATGGATAACCAGCAGCACATATCGACAATCAAGTGGCATTACAGTTATTATTTCATAGTGATTATTCTGGTTAGGTTCATGATTCTAACAGCCTCATGGTAGAAGCTGTTCCTCAGTCTAGTGGTTCTACATTTAATGCTCCTCAACCTCCTTCCTGAGGGGAGTGGGGCAAAAAGTGTGTGTGCTGGGTGAGTGGGGTCCTTCATGATGCAGGTGGCCCTCTTCCTGCATCTGGAGGTGTAGATGTCTGTGATGGTGGGGAGACTGACTCCAACGGACTTCTGTGCAGCCTTCACCACCCTCTGCAAAGCTTTTCTTTCTGCAGCTGTGCAGCCTCCATGCCACAAGTTGATGCTGGAGCACAGGATGGTCTTCACTGCACACCTGTAGAAGATGAGGACTGATCTTCCCAGAGCAGCTTGTCTCAGCCGCCTGAGGAAGTAGAGTCTCTGATGTACTTTCTTGATCAATCTGGTAGTGTTGTTGCTCCAGCTGAGGTTGTCATTCAGGTACATGCCCAAGTACTTGTAGCTGGAGACCACTTCCACTGCAGATCCTCCTATGTTCATGGGGGGTAGGTGTGTTTGTTCCGTCTGAATTCCATGAACATCTCCTTCGTCTTCTTCACATTGATGTGATGGTTGTTCTTCCTGCACCAGTTCTCCAATTCTTCCACCTCCTGCATGTAGCTGGACTCGTTGTTTGTGATGCATCAACCACCTTTGTATCGTCTGCAAACTTTACAATATGACAGCCTGGATGGGTAGGTGCGCAGTCATGCATGAGCAGAAATTGCTTTTTCTGGATGATTATTTCCTCTGGTATTGGGTGCTGTTCTGCTGAAAGGATTTTTACTGAAATATCTTTACTTTTTGACATTTGTTATGATGTATAACCATAACAACAAGGTGTCAACTTTTTTGTATTTTTCTACCTGGATTATTGAGCATGCATCAGGATATAACAACAAAGTGTTTTTTTTACAACCCAGAGCAGCTGATTAACATCTCAAAAGCTCAAATAATATCTCAACTACAGCCCCAAATCCCAAATGAGTTCAAAAGGACGTGTCGTGGATGCAGAGCAGGAGCAAAGAAGAGGGACTGGAGAATGAAATTCAAACCACCTCTTTCATCGATCATTATGGGCAATGTGAGATGCTGGGAAACAAGTTGGATGAACTTCATGCCCTAACAAGGACCCATCCAGAGTATCGGAAATGTAATGTTGTGTGTTTCACTGAGACATGGCTGCAGGATCATGTCCTGACTCCAGCATTTTCCTGCCAGGCTTTCTGACCATACAAGCATCTAGAGATTTAAAGAGGAGTGGCAAAAGCAAAGGAGGTGGGTTGGCAGTGCTTATGAACAACAGATGGTGTAATCCTGGACATGTTGCTGTGAAGTGTCTTCTCTGCAGTCTAGGTATTAAACTGTTAGCAGTAATTTGTTGTCCATAATATTTGCCAAGAGAGTTCACAAGTGTTATTTTGGCAACCATTGCCTATGCTGTTGCTGAGACTGCATGTGATGTCATCAGCTTAGAGGTTGCTAAGCTACAGACACAAAACCCTAGTATGTTTGTTGCAATATCTGGTAATGTTAATCATATCTCACTCTCTGCTACACTTCAGACATTCGAACATTTTGTCAGCTGCTCTACCAGAGAAAACAAAATGATGGACTTGTTTTATGCAAATGTAAAGGATTCATACATCGCTAAAGCAAGACCCCCTCTTGGCAAATCAGATCACAATCTTGTGTTTCTCTACTCAAAATATAAACCCCTTGTTCAGAGACAACCTGTAATATAGAGAACAGTGAGAAAATGGTCAACTGAAGCTGAAGAAGCCCTGTGGGGTTGTTTTGAGGCTACAGACTGGGATGCACTGTGCCAGCCACATGGAGAGCATCAATGCTATGACTGAGTGTGTGACCGACTATATAAACCTCTGTGTAAATAACACCATCCCCACCAGAACTGTGAGATGTTTTCCCAGTAACAAACCCTGGATCACCACTGGCCTGAAGGAACTGCTAAACCAGAAAAAGGAGCCTTCAGGGAGGGAGACAGGGAATTATTGAGGAGCACACAGAAGCAACTAAAAGTCAAGATAAGAAACAGCAAGGAGGTGCACAAGAAGAAGCTGGAGAGCAAGCTCCAGCAAAACAATATCAGAGAGGTGTGGTCAGGGATAAAAAAAAATCACAGGCGTCAAGCACATGGAGGATCAGAAGGATGGAAGTCTAGACAGAGCCAATGAACTGAACACATTCTTCAATAGGTTCAGTTCAGGAACAGGATCAGTATCCTCCTCTCTTACAACAAGCCAAACATACATACCACTCTCTGTTGACTCAAGGCTGTCCTGTCACACTTCAAATGTATCTACTACCTCGGTCATGGACCCTTCTTCTTTATGTTTGTCTTCAAGTAACTCAGAAGATACTGATACCTCCTTTGCCGCCACCCTCTGTGTCTCTAGAAGTCAGGTGAGGAAGCAGCTGGAGAGACTGAACCGGAATAAGGCTGCAGGTCCAGATGGTGTCAGTCCCAGAGTCCTGAAGGCCTGTGCACAGCAGCTCTGTGGGGGTTCTGCAGTATCTATTCACACTTAGCCTGACCCAGGAGAAGGTTCCAGTGTTGTGGAAAATATCCTGCCTATTTCTAGTACCAAAGAAAATTAAACCATCAGTCCTCAATGACTATAGACCTGTTACCCTGACATCCCACATCATGAAGGTCCTAGAGAGACTTCTGTTGGCCCACCTGACTAAACAAACAAGCACATATCACGACCCGCTGCAATTTGCTTATCGGAGTGGACTTGAAGATGCCATCATACACCTGCTTCAGCAAACTCACTGTCATCTAGAAAAGGCCGACAACACTGTGAGAGTCTCCAATGTATTTAACACATGACACTACATGACAGACAGACCACAGTTTGTGAGACTGAAGGGTTGGGTGTTTAACCAGGTGGTCAGTAGATCAGGAGCACCACAGGGGACTGTACTCTCACCATTCTTTTTCACTTTGTACACCTCAGACTTTCAGTACAGAACAGACTCCTATCATCTGCAGAAATATTCAGATGACTGCAGTTGTTGAGTGTATCAGAGATGTACAAGAAGCTGAGTACAGAGAACTGGTGGATAACTTTGTGGCATAGTGTGGAGACAATCATCTCATGTTGAATATGAATAAGACAAAGGAGAATATTGTAAATTTCAGGAGAAACAGGAACAGGCCAACACTATTTCCATCATGGGAGAAGAAGTGGAGGTAGTGGAGAAGTACAAATACCTTGGGGTTCACTTGTACAACAGACTGGACTGGAAATGCAACAGTGAAACCATGTACAAGAAGGGACAGAGCATACTGTACTTCATGAGGAAACTTATGTCATTCAGTGTTTGCAGCAAAATGCTGCATATCTTCTATAAGTCTGTTGTAGAGAGTGCTATCTCTTCTGCCATCATCTGCTGGGGTAGCAGCACCAGAGCAAGTGACATAAAAAAGACCAACAAGCTCATAAAGAAGATCGGCTCAGTTCTGGGGACTCCTCTAGAACCTTTGGAGATGATTGTACAAAGAAGGATTCTTCATAAAATGAAGAACATTATAGACAACCCTCAGCATCCTCTTCATCAGACTGTCATACAACAACGGAGTGTGTTCAGTCAGAGGCTTCTTCAGATCTGCTGCAAAACAGACCACTACAAGAGATCCTTCCTGCCCACAGCCCTCAGCATCTAGAACAACTCTATAATGAAACCAGGATGATGAGTTACAACAACATTTAAATTATCTTTGGAATTAATAAAGAATTTTTGAATTGCATTTAAAAGGAGAGCGTTCAGCACATACAGTATGGACGTAGGAGTCCTTCTTCTCCCGGTGAGTGAGAGCAGTGTGGACCACAGAGGAGATGGCATCCTCTCTTGATTGATTCTCCTGGTAAGCATACTGGTGAGGATCCTCACTGATGTTGATGGTTGTTTTGATGTGGGTCATGACCAGTCTTTCAAAGCATTTAGCAACTATCTGGGGTGAGGGCTAATGGCCGATAGTCATTCAGACCAGTCACTGTAGAGCTCTTTGGGACTGGGATGATGTTGGTGGTCTTCAGGCAGGTGGGAACTGTTGCCAGGGTGAGGGAAGAGTTAAAGTGTGCAGCCAGCACCTCGCAGAGCTGATTGGCACAGTTTTTCAGCACTTGCTAGTTGCTTCGTAAGGATTATAAAGTGCTTTATAAATAAAGCTGTTTTCGAAAACCAAAAAAGTCCATGCTCAATAATCCAGATATACAATCCAACAATTTTCAGGTAATCTCGACAGTTTCTTTTTTTGTTTTGTTATTTTCTATTGTATTGAAGCAGCGATCAGCTGGTGTCTGCTCCAAACATACTTTAGTTGACTGATCTGAATAGAGCTCAAGCTACAGGGCAATTTAAATTTGGTATTCTGCAAACCAAGTTGCAATATTATTTGGCATAAGTTGTAGTGTCATCTTTAAATTGAAAGCCAAGTCCCATATGGGGAGGGGGGGTGGGTGTCAGAGACAGGACATGAAGTGGGTGTTCCATAAGCTGAGGTTCTGTAGCCATTGGAAATCCTATATCTCCACAGACTGGGGATGAGGGAATGGCCTGCCTGCAGTCCTGACCTCGACCCCACTGACCAACTGTGGCACAGCTTGGGTACACCGTTCCAGTGTGACCAACACAGCCACATTGGCTGACTTACAACAAATAATGATCAAAATAATAATTGAATAAAAAGCTGTGTAGATTTTTATTTTGTTATTTTATTTTACCAAGATCCTATTTTTTTTTATATGGCCGGGTCAGGTTTTAAAACTTGTACTGGAATAGACTGACAGGGAGAGTTGGTCCTATTTAGTCTTTAACTTGGGAATTCTGTTGAGGTCTAGACATAATCAATCTAATGTTTAGCCTGTTTTATATCTCCTGCTAAATCTTCCAGGGGTTTGGTCTAGAACTCACTAATGTGATGTTGATAACTGAAATCAAGAAAGCTGATCAAGAAAGCTCATCAGAGACTCTACTTCTTCAGGCAGCTGAGGCGAGCTGGTCTGGGAAGCTCAGTCCTCACCACCTTCTACAGGTGTGCAGTGGAGAGCATCCTGTGCTCCAGCATCAACATGTGGCATGGAGGCTGCACAGCTGCAGAAAAAAAAAGCTTTGCAGAGCATGGTGAAGGCTGCACAGGTCTGTTGGAGTCAGCCTCCTCACCATCACAGACATCTACACCTCCAGATGCAGGAAGAGGGCCACCTGCATCATGAAGGACCGCACTCACCCAGCACACACACTTTTTGCCCTGCTCCTCTCAGGCAGGAGGCTGAGGAGCATTAAGTGCAGAACCACCAGGCTGAGGAACAGCTTTTACCCTGAGGCTGTTAGACTCATGAATCTCTAACCAGGAAAAATCACTGAAAATTACTGTGAAAAAAATAAACTGTGAAAATCGCTGTGATGCCGCTTGGTTGTTGATATGTGCTGCTGACTATCCTTGATAATGATCTCACACTGCTGATAACTTCATGTTGCTATGTTCATTAATCCTCATCTGCTCATACGGACTCATTTTCTTGCTGCTGTTGTTTTGGCACATTGTTTTTGTACCATTAGTGCTTAGTGTATTCTTTAGTGAATGCAGTATATTCTTAGTTCATGACTCGGATCTTACTAATGTTTTTCTTTACAATTTGTATTTTTGTTGGATGTACCACACGAATCACAAGAAAAATCATTTTATCCTTGTATGTGGGTTCTCTAGTCCCTGACTGAGACTAGTGCTTGGTGGGGAATAAACATTCACCATGTACATAAAAGTAAACTCACAGATTGTGAAGCAGTGAGTGTAAAAGAGATCAAATCTCTACTGACTCAGCATAATGGCTGCTCAACAGACTGTTTCTGCACCAGATCTTCAGCACAGAAGATCAACATCATCAGGCCAGGACTCTGCGGTCTACACTCATCTCCAGGCCAGCAGTCACTCTTTCAGGGATGAAGATGTTCACATCCTGGACAGAGAGGAACGATGGTTTGACAGAGGAGTAAAGGAGGCCATCTTTGTGAAAAGAAATCGTCCATCATTAAACAGGGGTGGAGGCCTCCGGGTTCAACTGTCCCCCTCTTACAATGCTGTGATTGCTAGTATCACTCAGCCCTCTGTGAACAGTAAACAGCCATCAGAGTGCTAATGATCCATTGTTAGGCTGATGGTCCTTATTGAGCATGTGATCAGCTGGTTTTGGTTGTCAGCAGCAAACTGGTTGATCCACTCTGAGAAGGTGCTATTTAAGAGACTGAGCTGAATACAGCACCTCAGACTGAGGAAGTCTCGGATGAGAGATGAAACGTTTCTATATATATTTTTTTGCTTTTTTTTTTGTTTGTTTTGTTTGTTTTCTTGTTTTTTGAATGTCCAGAGGACCAGATTGAACTTTTTTGGATGTGAGCTGGTAGGTTTTCAGTAGTATCTAACTTTGGTCTTACTCAACAGTCACCAGCAACCATCATCAACATAATTGTACAATGTGTTTTTAAAGCATCAAATGAGTGCACCCACAAAAATTACCCAATAATTGAAGTGACAATAGGAAATTATAAACAAGTTTGCTTTTAGGCTGAAATATTTCCCGTATTATACTTTTTTCTGGGATTTCTTCATCATGTTTTTTCATCTTCCACCAAAAAAAGAACATCAACAAAATGATATTGAGCTAATTACTGCTTATTGGTTTGATATAGATTGACTCATTTTTAACTATTAAAAGTTACTCAGCAGCACAGTGGCGCAACTGGTAGAGCTGCTGCCTCTCAGCAAGCAGGTCCTTGGTTCAAACCCCGGTCCAGGGGCCTTTCTGGGTGGAGTTTGCATGTTCTCTCTGTGCATGCGTGGGTTTTCTCCAGGTGCTCCGGTTTCCTCCCACAGACCAAAAACATGCATGTTAGGCTGATTGGTAACTCTAAATTGTCCCTAGGTGTGAGTGAGAGAGTGAATGGTTGTTTGTCTTGTTTGTCTCTATGTGGCCCTGTGATGGACTTGCAATCCGTCCAGGGTGTACCCCGCCCCTCGCACATTGAATGCTGGACATGGGCACCAGCGACCCCCGTGACCCAAAATGGAATAAGCCGGTAAAGATAATGGATGGATGGATGGAAGTTACTCAGATATAAATCCAGGATTTATGTGTTTATCAGGTTAACAGCAATTCTTCTGCATTTAATTTGACTGGCAGCTGCAAATTTTCACAACTGAAACTATGACTGAAAAACTATGACTGAACACCACTGGCTAAAGCTTGGGACACACTAGAACTTACAATATGAGGCCTTTAATTGTTCTTTAGATAAAACCAAATATGAATTTACTGTATTATCTTTAAAATACAATATCTGTTGAGTTTTTACATCTGCAGGACAAATAAATGTCTATGTAGGGGAAGTTCGAAACAAAGTTGAAGTTTTTCCATAAAGGCACATGTATGAAGTTAATATGATTATACAATACAAATACTTGAACAACACAAAATATCAGTTGCATGAACTTTCATACGCTGTCAAAGTACTTGAAATTTTTTAACAATCAACTACTATTTTGAATTATTTTATTGCAGCTCACAGCTTGCTCTTCACTCAGATACTTTATGACTTGCCATTAACAAGGAGGAAACTTATTTTCATAAAGGATAAAGAATCAAGATGAGCGGGCATCTCAGGAACCTGCCAGATGCTACAATGTTATATGAAGAAGTATTAGTGGCACAGCAAAATGACTTCAGCTTTAGATCTGGGTTCTCAGTATCTTAAAGCTTGTTCACTTTTACCCGAGTGTGTGTTTGCCGTAGTCACACACTTAGGTATGATGCTGTAAAAACTCATATTACAATTACGTCCATCCATCTATCCATCCATTATCTTCCTCTTATTCCGAAGTCGGGTCACGGGGGCAACAGCTTGAACAGGGAGGCCCAGACATCTTGTTCCACAGCCACTTCTTCTAGCTCTTCTGGAGGACCTAGGCCCAGTTCCCAGGCCAACCAGTCTCTCCAGCATGTCCTGGGTCTTCCCCAAGGTCTCCTCCCAATTTGACATGCCGTAAGCACCTCCCAAAGGAGGCTCCCAGGAAGCATCCGTACCAGATGCATAAAGCACTTCAATTGGCTCCTTTTGATGTGGAGGATCAGCGGTTCTACTCCAAGTCTTTCCCGGATAACTGAACTTCTCACCCTATCTCTAAGATAGAGTCCAGATACCCTGTGGAAGATATTAATTTCAACAGCCTGTGTCTGCCATCTCATTCTTTCTGTCACTATCCAGAGTTTGTGACCATAGGTGAGACTAGGAACGTAGACCGACCGGTAAACGGAGAACTTTGTTCACTACACCTTACAGCTCAGCTCCCTCTTCACCACAACAGATTGGCACAGTGTCCACAATACTGCAGATGCTGCACCAATCTGTCTGCCAATCTCATGCTCCATTCTTCCCTCACTCATGAACAAAACCCCAAGACCTCCACTTGATGCAAAACCTCACCCTCAACCCGAAGAGAGCAGTCCACCCTTTTTCAACTGAGGACCCTGGCCTCAGATTTGGAGGTGCTGATTCTCATTCAAGCTGCTTCACACTCTTTTGCGAACTGTTCCAGTGAGAGCTGGAGATCATGGTATGATGACGCCCAGGGCCAGATTAACACTTCACTGTACCCTGGGCAACAATCTTCAAGGGCCCCATCATCACGACCCCAGAATCACCATAATCTGTCAAAATACAGAATAAATTACCATAATATACTTAAAATTCTAACTATCAAGTGTGTTTTTATGTATAAAACTCCAAATGCTCATTGACACAAATCATCAAGACTGAATTAAGTTGAACACACTTTAAGTTGAACATCACACAACACCATTTGTGTACGTGTTAAGTAATGTGTTGGCCACTGGTGTCAGAAGCATTTATAATGTGTGTGTGTGGGGGAGGGGGACACTGATGGGGAGGTCTGGGGGTCCTCCCCCAGAAAATTTTGAATAAAGTAGATGCCATTTCCTGCATTCTGGTGTATTTTAATGGTTGTTTAACATCTAGTTTTACCTACATAAGTAAACACTTGGAGTGCCTTGGGATTCCCCTGGAGGAGCTGGTCCAAGTGGCTGAGGAGAGGGAAGTCTGGGCCTCCCTACTGAGGCTGCTACCCCCGCGGATGGATGGAAGTAAACACTTGATTTAGTAACTATTTTAGAGCTAATGGCACAACAAGAAGTAGCCTGACCAGCAGCTGATTCAATGAATAAAAAATAATTATTCAAAGATGACGATTTGATGCCCAAATTAAAATTAAATGTCTGTAACTTAGTTGACTTCAAATGCAAAAAAGTTATCAATGAATGTTTGCGACAAAGGATTTATTGATTATAACAAAGATTCCTTCAAGAAACCTCCTAATATAAATCATTAAACCATAATGACTTCTGCTCATCTGCCTAAATCTCCTAAAGTGAAGGAGAATTATTTTAAAATAATAAATAAGATATATCCTGTAGCCATGTTTCTGCAAAGAAGATTTACATTTGAGGTTGATTTTTGTGCCTTTTGTAAATCAGAAGATGAATCCCTCGAGCAATTTTTTTTTCATGTCAATACAAAGTGTTTGGTCAGACATCCGAAACTGGATTAATCTCAAACTTAACATTCCTTCTTTTGATGCTGATGATATTTTACTTTATGTGGATAATTTAAGTTGAGCTTTCTCTGATGCCATAAATATAGTTATAGCAAAGTACAACATTCACTGAAGTAAGAGGAGGGATAATAATCCCTCTTTCCTGTTTTATGAACGATTTTGTCATAATAGTCTTCATTAAGTAGATTAAAAATATGCAAAACTGCTAAAATCATCTCACAACAGATACAAACTTATTGTTTTAATTAAAACAATGTTTCTCAAGAAAAAAAAACTGATGAGCTTGTCAACAGGTAAGGGGCATTTACCTTTGGGAATCAGGGCAAATTGAGGTTCTCGATTGGTCAGTTACTGACATGCCTTCTGAGTTGATTGACAGGTCATGCTGTCGAGGATCTGATTGAAAAAAGAAAAAACCAAGAGCTGCAACAGCCGCGTTGGGAGGAGGTGGGCCTGCACAAATGCAGCGGAAGTAAAGCAGGAGATAACCAGATATTTTGCTTGTGCCCTCACTGCCCTGGGCCCCTTAGAGATCAAGGGCCCCTGGGCAGTTGCCCAGTTGCCCATATGGTTAATTCGGCCTTGATTACGTCAGTAGTACCACATCGTCTGCCAAGAGCAGAGATGGAATCATGAGGCCACCGAACCGGAATCCTGAGGCCACCTGGCTGCACTGAGAAATTCTGTCCATAAAAGTTATGAACAGAATCGGTGACAACAAGCAGCTCTGACAGAGTCCAACTCCCACCCTGAAGGGATCCGACTTAATACTGGCAATACGAGCCAAACTTTCACACCGCTGGTATAGGGACTGTACAGCCCATAGCAATTGGCCCCCAGTCCCTTACGCATTTTTTTAGTAGTACCACTGTCTATCTTCATGGTTCTTCCCTTTTTCTATCTAAAAGTTTTCTGATAAAGAATAGGGGCCGCACTTCTTAGCAGCAGCAACATGCACTCCGTTCATCTTTCGGTCAACTGTACAAACATAATTTCACTGTATTCTGGTACAATGATAAAGTTTATTCTGATTCTGATATCATTGGTTGTAGTCAACAGAACTCCGCCTTCACTGAACACAGTGTTAGTAAAGTGCTGCTTTCCCCTCCTCAGCTGTCTGGTGGGTTGCCAGAATCTCCTTGGAGTTTATCTAAAGCCTCACTGAACTCCTTCCACATCCGAGCTTTTGCCTCAGCAACCGCCAAGGCTGCAGACCGCTTGGCCCTCCAGTATTCCTCAGCTACCTCTGGAGTCCCACCAGCCAACAAGGCCCAACAGGACTCCTAGACATCCTCCCTAACCCAGGGTGTCTACCACTGAATTTGAGGATGGCCACTACAAGAAGCACAGACAACCCTGTATCCACAGCTCAAGGCAGCTACGTCAACAATTGAGGCGTGGACCATGGCCCACTCAGACTCAGCTGGGATGCGGTTAAGTCTCTCCCAGAGGTGTGAGTTTAAGATCTTTCTGACGGGTTATTCTGCCAGGCGTTTCCAGCAAACCATCACTACACATTTAGGTCTACTGGGTCTGTTTGGCATCTTCTCCCTCCATCTGATCCAACTCACTACCAGATAGTGATCAGTTGACAGCTCAGCTCCTCTCTTCATCCGAGTGTCCAAAACAAATGACAGCAAATCAGATGACACGACTATAAAGTCAATCATTGATCTATGACCTAGGGCTTCCTGGTGTCATATGCACTTATGGACACCATAATGTTCAAACATGATGATCGTGATGGACAAACTATGACTAGCACAGATATCCAACAACAGAACACTGCTCGGTTTCGATAAGAGAGGCCATTCCTCCCTATCACGCCCCTTCAGGTCACACTGTCATCACCCAGGTGGGCATTGAAGTACTCCAGTAGAATAAAGGAGTCCCCAGCTGGCGCACCTTTCAGCACCCACGCAAAGGACTCCAAGAAGGCCAGTCACCTCAAATGCGTAGGCACAAACAGCAGTCAGAGCCCAACCCCTCACCTGAATTCACAGGGAAGCCACCCTCTCATCCACTGGGGAAAACTGCAACACACAGGTACCAAGTTGGGTGGCTAAAAGTAGACCCACCCCAGCTCGAAGCCTCTCACCATGGGAAACTCCAGAGTAAAATATAGTCCAACCCCTCTGAAAGAGATTGGGTCCAGAGCTCATGCAGTGCATCGAGGTGAGCCCAACTACCTCTCGATCTCACGTACCAGCTCAGGCTCCTTCCCCGATGTTTTGTTTCATGTCCCAAACACTAGCTTTGGTAAGCCAGAGTCAGAGCACCAAGGCCACTGCCTTTGGTCACTGCCCATGGCATCTTGCACCTGACTTGTATGGCCCCTCCTGCAGGTGGTGGGCCCACAGGAAGGCAAACCCATGTTGTTCCTTCGGGCTGAGCCTGACCGGACCCCAAGGGCTGATACATGGTCATCAGGGGGTCGCCAATGATCTCCTTCCCCAGCTGGCTCCAGGGTGGGACCCCAGAAATCCATGTTTGGCGTAGTAGGAGGGGATAAGAGTGTCTTGTTTCCATAACATGCAAGTTGCTGGTGAAGATTCTCAGTCATCCAGGACATGATGAATTCAAAAAGTGTTCAATACAAAAACAACTGGACTTTATTTGTAACAGAAGATGTTTTGCTCCTCATCCGAGGAGCTTTCTCAATTCAAAGAGCAGTGAGTGAGGGATTCAGGTTATAAGGCTGAGTGAGATAAGACACACACATATGTAGATTGGCAATTCACACCTAAACACCTTAACAGTAGGGGGTTCTTAAGATCTTTGTTACTCTAATTCACAGATGAGACCCCTCTGTTACCATTAGGGGTGAAAACTGGCTGGGAATCAGTCTTAAAGTTGCATTATATGTTTTTTTTTGTTTGTTTTTTGTTTTTTATTCATCGGAACCAATGGTTGATGGTGGATGATACCTGGGTCAAAATCCAAGCCAAGGAAATAGAAACGTTCACCAGGCACATCAACTCGGTCGATAACAGCATCAAGTTCACCAGAGAGGATGCAAACGACAACAAGCTACCTTTTTTGGACTGTTTGGTTCAGATGGAAAGAGAGGACAGCCTCAACATTGAAGTTTACAGAAAACCAACCCACACAGACCAGTATCTTCTGTTTGACTCTCACCATCCACTGGAACACAAACTCTCTGTCATCAGAATTTTACAGCATCGGGCCGAACGCATCCCCACAAAGACAGAAGGGAAGGAAAAAGAACAGAAACACATTCAAGAAGCTCTCCAAACATGTGGATATCCTAACTTGGCTTTTGTCAAGTCAGCGAAGAAATCTACAAAACACACTAATAAATAGAAAAAGGAGAACAACAGACGTAAAAACATTGTCATCCCTTATGTTGCTGGAGTATCAGAGAAATTCAGAAGGATTTTCAACAAACACAACATCCCAGTACATTTGAAACCCAGCAGGACTCTCAGACAGAGGCTGGTCCACCCTAAGGAAAAAACACCCATACACAAACAAAGTGGTGTAGTGTATGCGGTCCAGTGCAGCGAGGACTGTCCAGACCTCTACAGTGGAGAAACTAAACAGCCTCTTCACAGACGCATGGCTCAACACAGGAGAGCTACTTCCTCAGGACAAGATTCTGCTGTTCACCTCCACCTCACAGATAAGGGACACTCTTTTGAGGAGCAAAATGTGCACATTTTGGACCGAGAACACAGATGGTTTGAGAGGGGGGTGAAGGAAGCAATTTATGTACAAAGAGAAAAGCCGTCTCTTAACAGAGGCGGAGGCCTCAGATTTCCACTTTCAACAACATATAATACAACTTTAAGACTGATTCCCAGCCAGTTTTCACACCTGATGGGAACAGAGGGGCCTCATCTATGAATTAGAGTAGCAAAGACCTTAAGAAACCCAGACTGTTAAGGTGTTTAGGTGTGAATTGCCAATCTACATATGTGTGTGTGTGTGTCTTATCTCACTCAGTCTTATAACCTGAAACTCTCACTCACTGCTCTTTGAATTGAGAAAGCTCCTCGGATGAGGAGCGAAACGTCTTCTGTTACAAATAAAGTCCAGTTGTTCTTGTATTGAATGCTTTTTGAATTCATAACATGCAAGGAGAAATTGAGATAGTCAGCCTTCCAAGGCCAATGCCACATTCAGATTTTAACATTGTTTTGGGTCAGGTCGAGCTTTTTAATTTCTGCGTCTGCCTTTTACAGTCTCACTAGTACATCTCATGGCGACTCCAAACATCCGAATTGTGATTACTTAAGCCAAAGTCGGCCTTACAACTTCTCCAAGATCTATTCCTTCCAACTGTCCGTGAACACTGCCAAAAAGTTCCACAGTCCTGCCTGCTCAGCTCTGAAACAGGTCCACAGGTAGTTTGCACACAGTCTGTTGCCAAGCCCGGCACACACTTTGCAGACAGCTTAAACAGCTGCTGACTTTTCCGTATTTGTCGACAACCAGGATTTCCACCAACTCCAAAAAGCAGAATCCATTTATCATAAATCCAATTATGTTTCCGAGGTAAGAGGACACTTATATGGCACATTTCATACACGTCAATGTTCTTCACAGTAAAAGCAACAAGAAACAACGACAAAAACAGCAAAGAAAATAACATTAAAGTTACAAACACAAAACAAGATTTACAAAATTTTAAAAACGTAAACGATCTCAATCATAAACTTGAGAAAAATGATTTTTAACCTAAATTTTAAAAACCCGGTAGTCACATTTGGTGTCTTTTTTAGATCTATTGGTAATTTATTCCATCTGTGTGCAACAAAATACTTTAAAGCTGCTTTTGTTTTGAGCTCTGGGCTCCACTATTTGACCTGAGAATGTAGTTCTCAGAGCCAAGACACATCAACACATTGCTTTTTAACTAGAGCTGTCATTTCTAACCCAATCCTGGAGCCCGGTCCCGCCCATCCTGGATTAGGGCTGGGCCAGTCCATAATAATGTGCTATTAATGTGCGGGCCAGGTCTGTGTCAGGCTATCAATTGCATTAGCGGATGCGCGCAACTGACTATCCAATTATATGGCAATATATATGACTTGCCATACAATCACCTGCCGCATGCGGCCATTTCACCGCATGCTGACCGGCCTAGAAAGAGGTAAAAAGTTCAGTTAACTTTCAGATGTATTATTGCCAGCAATCCATCAGCCAAAATGGACATTCATTCAGCCGCTGCACTCAGCGGACACACACAGCCGACGACCCAAACAGGTGAATTCACAAAATATATGACATGTCAGAGCAGGGTCCAATGCAGGCAGAAGCAGGGGAAGCATTCAATGCGCTTTGATGGCCATGAAAGGACAAACACCTCCCCAGCTCTGATCTTCTGCCCTCAGGTTCGGACCTGTAATTACTTAAATTCTTCAGATTGGGTGGGGTTCGGATATGATGGCTACAAGCTGGGGCCGGGTCTGGTCGGATTTTTTGGACCCGAATGCAATTCTACTCTCAACCAATCAACACCCTGAAAAATAGTAATAAAATAAAAACACACAGGTACACAAGAGGAGGAGTATCTTCTTTACTATTTCCCATTTTTCCATGTACTTCAAAACAGGGTCAGTCTACTAAGCTGGAACTGGTTTTGCAGTACCATTTGGAATGATTCCTCTTTGTTTGGGTTACTTGTGCCAGATTATGAAAAACCATTGGGTAAGTTAAACCTAGTTTGTAGGATACAGCAGTGACCTCTGTCACCTCATATTAACAAGCTATTATGGATCACAGCGCTCTGGTTAAAAACTCTCACCAGCCATGTTATTAGGTGCACCTTGCTAGTACTGAGTTGCCTTCAAAACTACCTGAATTCTGGCGTGGATTCAACAAGGTGTTGGAAATACAGTATCTTCCAGAGATTTGGTCCATACTGAGACAATAGTACCCCAAAGGTACTGCAAAATTTTCACTGCACTTCTGTGATGGGAATCACCTGTTCCACTCCACCCCTAAGTTGCTGAATTTGACAGAGGTCTGGATTCATCAGACACGGCAATGTATTCCCAGTCTCTTATTGTCCAATGTTGGTGATTCTGTGTGAACTGTAGCCTAAAAAAAAAAAAAGTTTGTAGGCTCAATCATCCAGGTAGATAACAACAACAACAACAACAACAATAACAACAACAAAAAACGGTTAAATTATGACATGACATGATTTAACCTTTTTTTTTTTTTACTGTAGCCTCAGTTTCCCATTCTTGGCTGATAACAGCGGCACCCATTGTGGTCTTCTGCTGCTGTAGCTCATCTCCTTCAGGGTTGGGTGTGTTCAGAGATGGCATTTTTCAGACTGCTCTTGCTGCTGTTGGAATGAGGGATTACCTGAGCAACAGCTACCTTTCTATTATCCTCAAACAGTTTGCCCATTCTCTGAGCTCTGACATCAACAAGGCCTTTTTATTCAGACAAGTGCTGCTCAGTGGATATTTTCTCTTATTCTGACCCTTTTCTAAAAACCCTAGATATGTTTTTTTTTGTGAAAATCTCAATAGGTAAGCAGTTTTCTGAAACCGTCAGATGAGCCTGTCTGGCAACCAACAATCATGCCACGTTCAAGTCAACTAAATCATCCTTCTTCCCACTCTTTAGCTTGGTTTGATCTTCAGGAAGTCGTCTTCACCATGTTTAGATGCACTTTATGCAATGAGTTGCTACCATGCAATTGGGTGATTAGCTGTTGCTGTTAAGATGGACCAAAAAAAGTGACTGGTGAGTAGCAATAAAAACAGTTTCAAATTTATTCATTTCAAATATGTCTAAAAAAATCAAAGTAGGAATAACCTATAGGCTTGAAAACATGCATTGTTAAGAAACTATCGTAAAACAACTCAATCAAACATAAGGTGAAATGGCCTTCTCCATAATACAACTTTAGAATAGAGGATTAGTTGTTTTTAAACAATACTAAACTGTTAGACAGTATGTGATTGCACATTACAAAATCTGCAGTCATTCTAATGTTAACTGTGTTAAGTTCAGGTTGTAGTGTGTCCAAAGCTCTGGAGGGTTCATTGGTACAGTCCTCCCCACCTCTGAATTTTTAAACCCACCCCCCACAACATGATTTTCCTCCACTCACCCAACTCACCCTCAAGAATCTTATTCACCCAGCATCTTGCTAACCACCTCCTTTACTTCTTGGTTTAGAGAGCCTTCCTCTTTTGTCTCCTCTTCCTCCTCTTTCCTCCTTTTGAGTTAAGAGAGCAGTAAGTGCAGAGCCAGTAGCAGCCTTACTCTCTGAATGCTAGATGATGACATGAACTCATGAAGAACAACATTCATTTCTGTTGGCCTCATGTTTCAGTAAGCTTCTCTGCAGTTATTTTGTCTTTTTTCAGTTTTGTTATCATGCCTTGAACTGTTTTGTTGTTTAATGTGTTGTGGTAGACTGAATTGTTTGTAATAATCTGTTGCTGTAACAAGTAGTTTTAATGTCTGCTTGGAAAATGTGTGCGTGCGTGCGTGTGTAAGGAAGAGGTAAAGATAATGGATTACTGTATATGTCATATTCTATAGTTATACAATAAAAGTATGTGTTGGCATAAAGGATAAAACAAATATTTAGTAACTCTTATTGTTACTGTTTAAAAGTAGTTAGGTAGGTAGATAAGTGTGTGTGGTGGATGGATGGATGGATGGATGGATGGATGGATGGATGGATGGATGGATAGATAGATAGATAGATAGATAGATAGATAGATAGATAGATAGATAGATAGATAGATAGAT
>NC_056506.1:6308204-6320272 GCF_014905685.2 Nematolebias whitei | reverse complement strand
AGACCAAGGTTTTTACAGAGAACATCTTGAAAAATATGAAGAACAAAATACAGATTTCCATTTATTAATGACACTTCTGCATTCATCTTATTTGGAGGAACTAGAACCACAAACACTGTTGTCTGCCATTGTAAAATAATATTCCCTGACGCTCCTCCCCAATGCGTAAGATGCGTCAAAAGTGGACCAATAACAAGCAAGCATTCAAGATGGACGTTTTCCAGAACAAATTGGAACATTTTTCATTGGTGCTGTCAAAATCATCATAGTCATTGATTAAATTCTGACACTATCCATTCACAAAAACATAAAACATCCTTCGGGGCCCCTGAAATGCCGGGGCCCCGGGCTGCAGCCCCTCTAAGCCCCTGCTAAAATCCGGCCCAGCGGAACAATCCTGACATCCTACAACAGAATAATATGATAAACTTCCCAGGTTGGAGGTGTAAAGGAATCAAATATTTGGAACATATATATGAGGACGTTTACTATATCCCATTTAACAGATTAATAACACAATATGGGATTGATAAGAATAAATTTTTAGAAATCAACAAATTCAATTCAATTTCAATTCAGTTCAATTCAGTTTATTTATATAGCGCCAAATCACAACAAAGTTGTCTCAGGGCACTTTACAGAAACATTCACATAAAAGCCAATTAGTAAAGTTCTCTATCTAAGGAATCCAGCAGACAAGTTGAATCTTGGCTTCGTTGCAGTCTCCCATCCTGAGCAAGCACAGTGGAGACAGTGGAAAGGAAAAACTCCCTTTTAAAAGGAAGAAACCTCCAGCAGAACCAGGCTCAGGACAAGTGGCCATCTGCTTTGACCGGCTGGTTGAGAGGACAGGAAGGAGAGACAGACGAACACAGAATGGTATGTCCAGGTACAGGTCCAGGTGTATCTGAAAGACAAAAAAACACATGTTATGGATAGAAAAAATAATTACAAATACAAAACAGCTTGAGCAGAGTAAGTAAAGACAGTAGTAGAGTGAAAATTGTGGTCAGTTTGTCCTCCAGCAGTCTAAGCCTATAGCAGCATAACTAAGGGACAGCTCAGGAAACCCAAGCAACCCTAACTATAGGATTTATCAAAAAGGAAAGTCTTAAGCCTAGTTTTAAAACTGGATAATGTGTCAGCCTCACAGACAGAGATTGGAAGTTGGTTCCACAAGAGAGGAGCCTGATAACTGAAAGATCTGCCTCCTATTCTGTTTTTGTAAATTCTAGGAACCACAAGTAAATAAGCAGTCTGAGAGCGAAGTGCTCTGTTAGGAAAATATGGAACAATAAGATCTGTAATATAAGATGGAGCTAGGTTATTGAGAGCTTTCTAGGTTAGAAGTAAGATTTTGATTTCTATTCTGGACTTGACAGGGAGCCAATGGAGAGAAACTAAAACTGGAGAAATATGATCTCTCCTACTAACTCCGGTTAAGACTCTGGCAGCAGCATTTTGGATCAACTGAAGACGTTTTAAAGAAGTATTTGGACATCCAGATAATAAACCATTGCAATAGTCCAGTCTAGACGTGACAACTGCATGGACCAGTTTTTCTGCAAAATCTATAACAAAAAAATAAATTTAACTTTAATAACACTAGAATTGAAATACCAACAAGTGTATTAAAATTCCTAAATCTTAACCCTCCCAAATTACTATCTAAGGTTTACCGGACACTCATTAACATAGATGGATCAATATTCCTTCACATTGTAAAATGGGAGACAGACTTGTCAGTCAACTTTGACCAAAACATCTGGTATCAGATATGTCTAAGAACTTTTAAGATGATTAAAAAAAAACAATTTACAATTATTACAATACAAAATCCTTCATAGAGTACACTACACAGGTCAACGGATGTTCAGGATGTGTTTCGCATCGTCTAATGTTTGCTCACAGTGTACAGACAATATTCCTGACAATTACATCCACACATTTTGGTTCTGTCCACCTGTTCAGAGGTTTTGGTGCCGGATATGTGAAGACTTATCAAAGTGTCTGAGATGTAATATTCCACTCTCTCCATCAGTTTGCTTATTGGGCCACTTAGATAATGTCAACTTGGAGACAAAGTCAATTCACATGATTTTTACTGCTTTATGTATAGCAAAAAAAATATATACTCATGAATTGGAAAAAATAAAAATACTCTAAGTATTAAACAGTGTAAAGACCTTTTGTTGGATTACATCAGTCTTGAGATAGCCTGTACCTTCAGATCAGACCAATCTCTCTGGGCTTCTTTGATCTGCCCCAACCCATAGTGGAGGTGGGTAAACCCCTTTGATTTCGTCCTGTGGGGCATCGTTGTTGATGTGGGAGGGTATCGGGGCTTGTGGCATGGGGGTTCGTGGGCCCGGGGCAATGGCGCTCAACTGAGGAGGTGGCTTTGATGGTTCTGGGCGGTGACCTCTGCTGGCTGCATGCAGGCTTCTGGGCGGTCTGTGCCGGCGGGCGCAGGTTACTGGCCTGGTGGCGGGGCTGCTCCTGGATGGGTTTGGGGTGGGTGTGGATTCAGGGTTCTGGGGGAGTGTCGCTCCTGGGCTGGGGTCCCGGCTTGACCCAGGGGTCTCGGATCTTGGCGGGTATGTTGTCGGGGTCTTGGGCCGGTGCATGCACCGGTACCCGGCCCTGGCCTGGGGGCCCTTGGTGTGCTGTTGGGCTTTGGGGCCTCTACCTTGGGGGATGGGCCATTGGAGGGGATGGGAGGATTCAGCCTGGGTGTCTTCTTGCCTGGCTGTGGCCGCGGTCTGGTGCTTGGCTGGGGGTCTGTGCTGTGGGGGGCAGTGGGTGGAGGTGTATTGGGGGCTCTCACTCAGGTGGCTCTGCACTGCTGGCTGGGCGTGTTGGGCGTGTGCCCTTCCTTGTGTGGGGTACTCGTTGTGGGTGTTGCTGTGGTGGACTGGTCGGTCCTTTTGTGGGGGTGGGGGTATGCTCTTTGTCGTCTTGATGCACTATCTGCGGCTGTTCGGGCACTCCTGGCTGATTGTCACTGCTGGAATTTGGTGGCTTCTTTGGTTGGGGAGCTGGGTGTTGAGCTGGGGATTGGGTTGGTGGGTTTGGGGGTCTGGATGGTCTCGGGGGGTGGGGGGGGGGGTGGCGCTGACCCAGGTTCTGGTCAGTCCTCGGGGCTATGTGCTGGTCCGTGGCCTGGGTCCCTGGTGGTGCGGCTGCCTCCTTCTCCTGGATGTATGTATTTGAGGGTCAGTGGGGGAGCTGACCCCTGGGAGGGCATTGCCACCTCAGTTGTTCCTCCCCATCCCGACATCTTCCTCCACCCACTCCATCACACCACCAGTCAAGCAGGGCCTTGGGGTTCAGGTGCACTACTGAGCTGCGGGGAGGATCCTCCACCTCCATGGTTCGTGGGGACCTGGGCCCCAATTTTATTAAACAACTTAGACACTCACATATAACATTCTCACGACACATGCATATATAGGGTCTGGAGTGGGCACACAGTGGTATATAGGGGGTGGGATGTGTAAGCATTCTCACCTCCCGGACCTTGGGGGGCAATTGGGGGTGGGGCCGGTGCTCTGGTTCTCCCTGGGTTGTTTGGATCTTTTGATCAGGGTACCTGGTTGCAATGGCCGGCCCTTTGGCTGGGGTGGCTTCCGGGTTCTGGTGGGGGGTCGGCTGTGGTTGTGTGTGTGTGGTTGTTGGTGGTGCATGGCGGCGGTCAGGGGTGTGGCTTTGCTTTGACGGGGTGCTGGCTGGTCGGCCTGATGTGACATTCGCAGTGGGGGGTGCTGTGTGTGGGGGGGTGCATGGGTGGTGTGCCTTGCAATTCAACCTCAGATGTCGACAAAGTGGCATCATTCCCAAGAGCTGGAACTAAAATCGTCATCCAGCGGGCACTGGGCAAGCCAGATCCTTCAGAAGGCACAGACCCAGCTGCTGATTGAATGGGTGAGACAGACCAATTTTACTATTGAAGCCTTGAAGGCCAAAGAAGAGCACATTAAACAGAAACTAACAACGTGTCTAGATCAGACCACACTTCAGCAAGTGATGGACTTTTCAGATCAGGCACGCTTAGCACAGCATGTCAAGTCCAAGACTCGACAACAAAACAAGTTTAACTTACTAATAACTCATCAACACCATTGCTATTCCAATAATAACACATTCAGTGTAGCACAACACTCCAGTAGTCAATTACATGCCAGGGAGACAGAAAAGTGGGTGAAGAATTTATCTGACAGACAGCTCACCCAGCCGGAGACATTCTTGCCAGGGGACTGAACTTTGCGGTTGCACAAAGTAGAATTCCTCTGGTGGGGATGATCACAGCCACAGAATCAGCCATCCGCAACAACAAAATTAGTGTGAGGCAGACAACTCAGAATCAAAGTATCAGCCTGCCTCAGCAATGCCAAACCACCACCTTCCAACATCAGTAGAGAGGAGAGGGATGCACTCACCACTCTTAGCAAGGACAAAGACATCATCATTCTCCCAGCAGACAAAGGAAGGTGCACAGTGATTTTGAACCAGAAAGTCTATCATGAGAAAGTTATGACACTCTTTAGTGACTTAATTATGAACCTTTGAAAAGAGATCCAGGAAGTGGTTACAAGAAGAAGTTGATAGATTGCCTGAACATTTTGGAGCAGGACAAGGCTATTGTCAAGTCAAGTCAACTTTATTTATAGAGCACATTTAAAACAGAAACTGTTATCAAAGTGCTTAACAACAACAACAACAACAACAACAACAATCAATGAGAGTAAAATTAAAGAGAAAAAATATATATATACGCAATACACTAATAATAATAACTGAATAATTAATAAAAAGCATTTAAAACATAGGGTCACAGATTAAAAAAAACACTAGATCAATTCACACTGTGTGAAATTCCTGTGAGAACAGATGAGTTTTAAGCAGGGATTTGAAGTGAGGAAGGGAGGTGGCCTGCCTGATGTTGGGGGGCAGGTTATTCCAGAGTTTGGGGCCCATGGCTGAAAAAGTCCAATCTCCTATAAGCTTCAGTCTTGTTTTAGGAACATCCAAAAGCAGCTGATCTGATGATCTCAGGGCCCGAGAGGGAACATATGGTTCCAGCACCTCAGAGAGGTAAAGGGGTGTGAGGCCATTTAAGCATTTGAAGGTCAACAGAAGAATTTTAAAGACTATCCTCGTACGAACAGGGAGCCAGTGAAGGGAGGACAGAACTGGTGTAATATGTTCAGACCTACGAGTTCCGGTTAAAAGCCGAGCAGCAGCATTCTGGACGAGCAGAAGACGTGAGATAGAGGCCTGGCTGATCCCAGACCTTATTATGTACCACAGACTGTTCCCAGGGGAGGCCACACCTAGTCTTTATGGTTTACCTAAAATTCACAAACGAGGTGTGCCTTTAAGACCAATTGTCAGTATGATTAACTCTGTCACTTACAATGTTTCCAAGTATCTGGCATCTGTACTCATCCCTTTAGTTGGCAGCTCAGAACACCACATACAGAACACCATGGACTTTGTGGATAAGGTGAGGGATGTCATCATGGAGACTGATGAAACAATGGTCTCTTTTGATGTCACATCACTCTTTACGTGCATTCCTGTTGATGATGCAGTAGAGGTGGTCAGTTTAAGATTAAAATAAGACACCACTCTGAGCAGCAGGACCACGCTTTCCACAGAACAACTGTGTCGACTCTTGAAACTGTGCCTGCAGTCAGCCTACTTCACATATGGGGGCCAATATTATAGGCAGAAACATTGGTGTGCTATGGGGTCTCCAGTTTCTCCTATTTTTGCCAACCTGTACATGGAAGAGGTAGAAAAGAGAGCCTTGACGTCCTTTTCAGGGACACCACCAAGTCATTGGTTCAGGTATGTTGACGACACCTGGGTTAAAATTAAATCTCAGGAAGTCCAACATTTTACTGACCACATCAACTCTGTGGATAAATACATCAAGTTCACACGAGAAGATGTAAAAAATGGCAAGTTGGCTTTATTGGACTTTTTTATGATTGTCTACTGTTGTACTGATAAATATCTCGTGGAGGGTAAACTATATCTTGACTGCAAGTATCAAGCTGTGAAATCCTTAATTTTCTACAACTGATAGTGGTTGGTCATGAATCATGATGAAGTTTAACAACTTCTCTGTAAACATTTGAGCTCCGTGGTTTCAGCAATGTCTTCTTCTTGTTCAATCCGGAGCAGGCAGCCTGATTTGGGGCAGCCGCGCTCAGTCTGTCCCTCCTCAGAGACGGGTAGACTGAGCGGGGCAGATTGGACGAGGCTGGCCGGGGTCGAGTCGCCTCTTTCGGTTTGATCAAAGAGTAGTGCCCCGCTGAAGCCACGAAGCTCGAATGTCCATCGTAAAACTAACTTTACCGTGGTTTAATGTGGTGCTATGGCTCTGCAGACATTTCACAATGCTGTCTTGTTTTGTGGCATTTTTAGTGTAAAATACTTGATGGCTACTAACAGAAAATCAGCCACTTCCCCATATAACCAAACTTCTACAAATCAAATCCCTCCTACAAGTCAATCCTCAGTTAATCACAGCTTCTCTTTTTCTCCATTCTCAGTCAGTGAGGTCAATAAACTGTTAAAAGATCTTGACCCTAAAAAATCTGCAGGTCCAGATGAACTTCCACCTTATTTCTTAAGGCTGGCTGCTCATATCATCACAGTCCCTGTGACCCACATCTTCAATCTCTCCATAAGACAGAACTCCATCCCAGACACTTGGAAAACAGCCTTTGTTCTTCCTTTGCTGAAGGGAGGTGACCCCACCTCACTGTACAACTATCGACCAATCTCTAAACTCTGCATTTTAGCCAAGGTTCTAGAAAAACTGATAAACTCTCAAATCAAAAATTACCTGGACTCATTTAACATCTTACCTCCACATCAATCTGGTTTCAGGAAACAACACAGCACAACCACTGCTTCACTGATGGTTCTTAATGACACTGTTGAAGCACTGGATGCTAAGGATTATTGTGCTGCACTTTTCTTAGACCTGTCTAAAGCTTTTGACACTGTGGATCATAACATTTTGAGTCATAAACTCTCAGAAATCGGTTTCTCAGATCACACTATTGGTTGGTTCTCTAACTATCTTTCAGACCGGAGGCAATGTGTTCAACATAATGGTACTTCCTCCAGTTATTTAACAGTCAACAATGGTGTACCACAAGGCTCAGTCTTAGGACCCACCCTCTTTACAATCTACATACATAATGTAGGTAAAAACATCCCTAATGCATTCATACATTTCTATGCTGATGACACAGTTGTTTATTGTCGAGCTAAAACTGTTGCTAAGACTTTCCAGCTTTTGAAATCTGCATTCAACTACATCCAGACTGATTTGTTTCGCTTCAAACTTGTCCTAAATGCCGACAAAACCAAAGGGATGCTTTTTTCAAATAGGAAGTTGGTCCCAGCAGTTCTTCCTCCGATTTTATCCTCAAATGGTGTCCCGATTGAGTTTGTTGATTCCTATAAATATTTGGGTATCTTGGTCGACTCACATCTTTCTTTTAAGCTCCATGTGGAAAACTTGGTAAAGAAACTGAAAGTTAAACTGGGTTTCTTTTTCAGAAACAGATCCTGTCTAACCCTGAATGCTAGAAAACGCCTTGTATCTGTGACTTTCCTTCCCTCAATTGATTATGGTGATATTATTTACATGAACGCTCCTACAAGAACCCTGCAGATGTTGGATGCTGTCTATCATGGTGCACTAAGATTCATAACTGGCTGTGATTATCGTACCCACCACTGCACCCTGTATTCACTGGTTAACTGGACATCATTAACTTCACACAGACTCTCCCACTGGTACATCTTCATCTTTAAATCACTTCTTGGTCTGCTGCCTTCATACATCTCCTCCTACATGTCTCTGCGTGAGTGCAGCTACAGCGTTCGCTCTCAGGACATTATTACCTGCAAAGTTCCCTCAATGAGGACTGAACTAGGCAAAAAGGCCTTCTCCTACTCTGCTCCTGTTTCCTGGAATATCTTACAAAAAGATCTGAAGCTCTCGACCTGGACCTCTCTAAGTGGCTTTAAGAATCTGTTGGACTCCTGGCAGGGACCAATGCAGACATTTTCCTGTTTTTAGTTTTCTACATTCGCCTTAGAATCTAGCTGTTTTTTTTTTTTTGTTGTTGTTACCTTTTCCTTTTAGCCATCCTATTTGGAAAAAAAACAAAAAACAAAAAAAAAAACCTGCAGTATGACTTTTTATAATTGTTTATTGTTGTTGCCGTTGTCCATTGTTGTCATCTTTCTTTGTTGAAATCAGGTCTCTCTTGTAAATGAGTCCTCGAGGCTCAATGGGATTTACCTGTATAAATAAAGGTTGAATGAACTTCCACACAGCAGACATGTTTAGATGAAAAGTTTCTTAACTGTTAGCCACAGTGCTGCTAACTCAGCCCTCATGTTGTAGCTGGCTGCAAACTATGAACTGGATTTCCTGAATATGAGACGGGTCTTATTACTCTGGGTTCATGAGACACGCCGCCGTTCAGGAAATCCATTCCATAGTTTGAAGCCAACATGCATCATGGATTGGAAATATCAGCAGGAGGATTGGAAAATCCGATACGTAAATTATGCTGGTATCGGAGGCTGATACCGATACTGGATCGGATCTGCCCCATCCCTAATCATCAGGTCAGGACTCTGCGGTCTACACTCATTTCCAGGACAGAGGTCACTCTTTCAGGGATGAAGATGTTCACATCCTGGACAGAGAGGAACGATGGTTTGAGAGAGGAGTAAAGGAGGCCATCTTTGTGAAAAGAAATCGTCCATCATTAAACAGGGGTGGAGGCCTCCAGGTTCCATTGTTCCCCTCTTACAATGCTGTGATTGCTAGTATCACTCAACCCTCTGTGAACAGTAAACAGCCATCAGTGTGCTAATGATCCATTGTTAGGCTGATGGTCCTCCTTGATCATGTGAGCAGCTGGTTTTGGTTGTCAGCAGCAAACTGGTTGATCCACTACGAGAAGGTGCTATTTAAGAGACTGAGCTGAATACAGCACCTCAGACTGAGGAAGTCTTTCAGATGAAAGATGAAACGTTTCTACAATTTTTTGTTTTGTTTTATTTTTTTGATGTCCAGAGGACCAGATTACCTTTTTTGGGTTTCAGGTTTTTAATTTTTGTTTATTTTAAATTATTTTTTTCTTTTCATCTGTCCAGAGGACTTACCTTTGTTAGATACCTCTATTCTTCTACACTGTATAACTCATCCCCAATATTTTGCACCAAATATATTAAGGTTTACTTACATTCCCTGTTCAATCCCAGTCCAGAAAAACACATCTCCAAAATTACAAACGTTAAATCCCTCAGTGATGGGATACCACTGGATCCCCATAAAATCACTTCAATTCCTTCAACATGTTTTCTGTGAAATCATCTTCAGCATAACAATTTTCGTTTTCTTCTATTTTTAAGTTTTAGCTACCATTTTGCTACTCTTTTGCTAAATTAGTTGCAAAATACTTTCAACACCACTTATTTTTAGTAATTTGTTGGTCCTTCTCAACTTGTTTGAGATATGTTGCAGCCATCAAACTTTAAACTGGTATGAAAACTGATACAATTACTTTGTACTTAGTTTAAAATCTCCTGATGCATGCTCAATAATCCAGGTAGAAAAATCTAAAAAAGTTTTTTTTTGAATGTCCAGAGGACCAGATTTAACTTTCTTAGTTTAAAATGTTTTTCTGTTTACTATAATAATTGTGTACAAAGTATATGTTTTAAGATTTGCAAGTTGTTGCATACAGTTATTTACATTTTGCTGAAAATCCTAACTTTTGTAATCAGGGATGTACACCTAATCATTACTTTGAGTTTCAGTAAAATTCATCTTGTGTTTTGAGATAATTTGCTAAAAAAACAAACCAACAACATTTGTCAACGTGCAATGATGAATGAAACCATGCTCCTCCTAAATAAGAGGTAAAAATGAATGCAGACATGACATCAAAGCATCTTCATGACGACATTTGCACAACATGGAGGATGTTTGGAGCAGATGTCAGCTTCAGCTGCACCTTCTTCTTAAAATGTATAAATATTCCTTGCACCTCAGCAGCACGACGCTATTACTATCTGATATTTCTGAGGCTACTGCTTTAGGCCATGAAAATTGCATTACCATGGGAACAGTCGACGTATTGTAAAATCCACAGCTGATGCTTTGTCCATACTACATTTACAGAGTCCGTGTGAATGTCTCATGTTTGCTCTGACAGAAACAGGCATGTAGAAGAAATGAGCAGGATGTTGGATAATGAGAGAGAGACAGTGCAGTTGACTGAGCTGCTGTGGCTCTGGAGCCGATGCGTGGGTGAGAGGCACTGCTGATAATACTGCAGCTGGTCCTTTCCCCGCATTCTCTTTTTATAGCCAAACTGCTTATTTGTGTCTGTTTGACGTCAGATGGAGAGAAGACATTTAGCTCAGTAGATGTGTTCAGCCTCTTCCCCTCAGTGACTCCAATAATTCCTCTAAAATTTGTCAAATAACTCTTTTTATTTTCCTGGTTCTTCTTGTTTTTATTATTACTTCCAAAAGGGCAATAATGTTTTTCCTGTATGTTTTTTAGTACTGTTAACAAAATACTTCATGTACCACTGGACATATTTTATGGAACTTTCAAGTAAACCATAACTGGATGTACATCTACAACTGATTAACATATAGGCTATGCTTACACTGCAGACCAATCCAATATTTTCATGACACCCTGAACGTGACAAATTCATTTTTTAACAAATCTAACCCAGGTCTTTTTCATATGTGGGACTGAATCAATTCAGTTCAATTCAGTTTATTTATATAGCACCAAATCACAACAGAGGTTGTCTCAGGGCACTGTACAAAAGCATTCACATACTTGTGTGTCTGTGTATGTATATATATATATATATATATATATATATATATATATATATATATATTTTTTTTTTTTTTTTTTTTTTAATATATATATATATATCAGATTAGGTGACAGGGCCAGCATTAGTTACCATGGAGATCAGGTGGTTCAAATTGAGCTTACTTCCGGATTGTCAGCAGAGATGATTCATCCAACAGAATTTGCGTGATAATGAAGAAATACCAGTAAAAGGGACGGAGGAATAAACACGACATCAGCTTCTTGGTTTCGTCAAAAGAAGAATGAATTTTATTAAACTCACGCTCCATACAGGAAAAAAAAGGAAGTGCTCTTTCAAAATAAAATAAACATACAAAAGAGAGCATACATATCTTAACACGGATTCAGCAAAAATACTGTCTCTCAGAATTTTCTCGGTTCTTATATGTTTTTAATTTATATACAAAAAAATCAGGATATAAGGTTTTTGGTGGGTAAAAATCAATATAATTCATATGAATTCACCGCCGTTTTGAACGTGTGTACACGAGCTGCCAGCTACATGGTGCAGGGCAGAGAGAACTTCCGGGTCAGACCACTTGTTAAAAATGAAATAATGAAAATCAAAACTAAGCGCTCGTTATCCGTTTTTTCCATTTTCGTTTTGTGCACAAAATCGGAAATCAGGTTACGGTTCGTTATCCGATTTTCGTTTTGGTTTAATAAACGGAAAACGAAAAAACAAGAGTGTTTTTGTTTTTTTCATTTTTTGTTTCAAACGAAAAAACGAACTGCCTGAATGTACACGGACCCATGAGAATATAATTAGTAACTTTCACAAGTTCAGTTTCAGTGCTATGGTGAGCTCTAAACCTGGACCCAAACTCTTCAGACATATCGTTTCTTTGTAGATGTTCATGCAACTGACCAGCAAATACTTTCTCTAGAATATTTTAGATGAAAATTAGATTAGATTAGATTAGAAAGTTAGATTAGATATAGGTCTATAATTGACTAGGATTCCTAAACACTATTAATTTGTAGATGTATATCTAATTATTATTTTCTGAGACTTCTACTGAGAAGATATTACTTTGACAGACCAAAAGAAGTACATTCAGCCACAGACACAGGTATTAACAACATTCCCCTTTTTACTTTGGAAGCGAGCAATACA
>NC_056506.1:6290211-6303204 GCF_014905685.2 Nematolebias whitei | reverse complement strand
TATATATATATAGTTCTGTTTCATATTCCCTTCCACTGATTCAGGCTTTTTTCTCAGCCCATCCACCTCATTTCTCAGTTCCACCATGGTCCCATGTAGAGCCTCCACCTCATCCGAGCATAAAGACAGCCAATTTTCAGCCACCGCTACACTCAGCTTCACCTGGTCAAACTGCTCTGAGGGCTGCTGTGGCACCAACAAGCTCAGCTTGTACCGCCTGCAATTCGCTCTTGATACAATTAAAATCATCTGTCAGAGTCACCTTCATTTCCATACTAATTATTGTTGTGTCTTCAGATTTAATTGAAGCCATAATATCTGACTTCAGATCTGACTCAAACATCTTTCCAGAGCTCGGTGAAGGCGGGGCCAACGCACCTGCTGTGGCAAAACCGCCATCCCAGGCTATAGTTGTGTCCGCAGGCTGTGTGGGCAAAGAACTTGCTGCCTTAGATTTTTAAAATTTAAAGTCCATATTACAGCTCCATTAAATCAATCCTGTGACAACTCCTTTCTCAGAGAAATAATTCAATGTGTAGGTAGCGAGAATATGTTCATGAAAGGCAGCTTTTCAAGCAGAGACGATGGAATCCTGGAAAAACGCTGCTTATAGATTCACCGCCATCTTGCGCAACCCCAAATAATGACATTTTGTAGTCATCACTAAACTTTGGTGTGGTAGTAACTGAGACTAATTGTCAACATGTATTTAGAACACTAACATATTGCAGATATTTGTTCAAAATGTTTAAGTTTGGTATTTGGAGTCACTTTTGTCTGACTTCTAGGAAACAATCTCATGAACCACCGGAAGAATTTCATTGAAATGTAGAACTAATCTCTGGATGTATGTCTAGAACTGAATCATTTCTGGAGCCAGCCCAATTCAAGATACTAGTGGTCTGAAGTAGAAGTAGTCTGCGAGGGCAGCTGCTCAGGTCGTTATTACCATCAAGCTACTAGTGGAGCCTGCTAGCGGGGCCTGCTAATGCTGCTAACGCTGCTAACATTGCTAATGTTGCTAACGCTGCTAACTCTGCTAACAAGATCATCTGCCTGCACGGACCGAACTCTACGCACCCGTTCGGTTCAGTGGGGAAACCTTGGATGTTCTCTGTCTTCTGGACCCAGTTCTGGACTGCGGTCTGTGACAGCAGCTGCAGCGGTCGTTATTATCATCAAGCTGCTAGCAGGGCCTGCTAACGCTGCTAATGCTGCTAACAAGACTATCTGCCTGCACTGATCAAACTCTATGGACCTGTTCGGTTCTGTGGGGAAACCTTGGATGTTCTCTGTCTGTCGGACCTGGTTGTGGACTGTGGTCTGTGAGGGCAGCTGCTGCGGTCCTTATTAACATCAAGCTGCTGACCGAACCTGCTAACAAGATCATGCCGCCAACAGAACCATGCTGTTGAAAGAACCTCACTGCTAACCCAATCACACTGTAGATGTATTTCTTTGGCACCTTGTTTTTAGTATTTTTAGTATGTTTTTAGTATTTTTTGCTGCATGCTTTTTTTTTATTGCGAGACAGTTCTTCTCATCCTAAGCATTTTATTGCTTTGTTGACCTTGTGTTGATTTTGCATGTGACATACACTAAACCTGAAGATGGCCACTAAAAACAAGTAACCTAATTAAACAGAAATGTGACTTTAATTCAGACAGTTTGACAGATATTTAGCTACAATTTGTTGTGGTAGTAGTTGAAAGTCCTTCAAAACACATAAACAGCATTTGGCAATATCCTACAAGATTTACAGAATAAAATGTTTGATCCAAACGTCTACAACTATATCACTCTTCATCATAAAATGATTTTAGTCTAAAACTCAGCTAATGAAAAGCAGGGTCCTTTTTGAGTTCATAAAGCTTGTTAAACTGTTTTAGTATTTATCTGTGCAGAAATGATCTGCCCAACATATTCTTCCTCATACTTAAAAGTCACAGTTAATGAGAAAAGCCTGAGGAGGCGTAAGAATGAACACATGAGTGCAGATCCACGCAGTTCCTCAGTCTATAGTTCATCTGTACAGGCCAATGTGGTTTTGGTTTGCACTACATTACTGTGTGCTAAGCAGATGCTTGAATTAGCCAGAGAGAATTCTCTGAACAAGCTATGTACATCCTGTTCTATTCTAATTATCCAGCAATCTGACTTCAGTGTGGGAGCGATGGATGGATGGATGGATGGATGGATGGATGGAAGGACATGTGTATGAAAGAGGGATGAATGAAAATAACCCCCTATCATCACTTTACTCTCTAGCTTATTTTGTCTTGTGTTTTTTGTTGACAAGCATGCTGGCTTTGTTGTTGTTTTTTGTTTGTTTTGTTTTTTGGAGTTTTTTGAACCACAAGGACAGTTCAGATTTGCTAATTTGATGGCTTGGAGTCAGAGATTGGTGGGATGGATCATCCTGACACTGTTTTTCTGTTCTCCCCCCTGCCCATCAGGTTCCTCAGGATGAGTGGAGTGGTTTCTCTCCTTTAGGGAAGGAGGATGACATCCCCTGTCGAAGGATGAGGAGTGGCAGCTATGTCAAAGCCATGGCTGAAGATGACAGTGGGGACTCTGAGGGGAGTCCCAAACCATCACCCAAAGTTCAGGCACGAAGAGCCAGCTACCTGAAAGCCACACAGCCATCACTGACTGAGATGACCACGCTGCAGTAAGATTTCACTTTATCCACTGTTTTTATCCTAACATATTTTTTTCTCTTCTTCTGCTGCTATGGTTAAAAAAAAACTGAAACTTTGCATGTTTCTGGGCATCAAAGCCTGCCTCAGTTTAAGCACATTATCTGGTAATTAAGTTTTTTAACACAGCAACTGGACATCTTTCCTCATTTGTTCAAGTCATTTTGCTTCTCATTTGGGGAACTTCCTCAAATTCAACTAAAATGTGCAGTCCCAAGCTTGTTAAACTGTTCAGTTTGTGAGAGCTGAACTCAAATGCAAATCATCCCCCCCTTCTTCCTGAAGGTGGGTAGGATTTATTAGTTTATATTTTTGATCCAGAGAAGCTTTGGTCACAGATAGAAAGGTATGAATTGCTGTGAAACTGACAGGGGATTAGCTGAAAGCAGTGCTCAATGAGGGCTGGTACTCAGGCTTTTGTCCTTAGTGTACCATCAATTCTCATAAACCTGCCAGTGCTCAGGGTTCAGCATCACTACCTGGAAGCTCCACCCAATTTGTATGAACTTAAGCCCCCAGTATACTCCCGCGTACATCCATGTGCAGAGGTACGCACGTACGTATGCAGAGGTACGAGCGTACCCCCGAGGGCATGTCCGTGCAAAGCTCAATTTTTACGACCGCATACGCGTACGTGGTGTCGCACAATAAACTGCCCGGCGACGGACTGTTTTGTATGCGACACCAATGTATTAAATTCCCCTTCTTCATCCCTGATCTGGCCTTTTCTTCTGTTTTTTTTGCCAAGAGGCAGTGATCTCTTCCTCCTCCGTTGATGCCATGACTGAAATGGTGAGAAATTAAGGAATTTGTCACGAATTAAACTCAGGTCCAGCGTGGCTGCGGGAGGGTCTGGAGATTTCCTGGTGTGCTGGTCTGATGTGTGGGTTGTAGAGCCAGCGCTCCCTGATTTTTTTTTTTTTTTTTTTTTGAGATCTTTTTATTAACAACATATAAACACAGAACACTGCTGTGGCTGAGGCTGCCAGCACTCGTTTTTTTTTTTTTTTCCTGACCTGTCATTCAATCCAGTAGGCGTGTCAGCAAATGACCAATCGGCGACCTCATTTTGTCCAGAAGGTAAACGCCCCTTGTCTGTGAAGCTGCTCTGCAGCTGCTCGGGGTGTACGCTGGAGTCTGACATCTGAACCCTCTGCGTACAGTACACGCGTACGTACGCGTGAACGGACATACGCGGCAGTATACTGGGGGCTTAAATTTACCACACCACATTAAATCTGTTCATACTCATTTGATGATATTCAGAAAAGCCAAACTCATGAGACTGGCCAAAAGCTTCAGTTTTTTTCTCACCAGTTGACTTGTTGAAATCCCTGTCTGGCTTTTTTGTGTTTTTATGTCACTAGTGAAGATCTTCAAGGCCTTCTTCCATGAAACCCTTTGTAATTCAAAATGGTTCGGTCAGAAAGTGACAAATCCTAACTACGGAGTTCCACTTGAATGATTTTGGATTATTTCCCTGGCTGTTTTTTTCTACCAGCCAGCAATAGGGTTGCGACCATTTGCATGTCCTGGGAGGTTGCTACAATTGATCTCCTGATGCATGCTCAATAATCCATGTAGCAAAATCTAAAAAAGTTAAGTCAGGTTCTCTGGACGTTCAAAAAAATGCAGAAACGTTTTGTCTTTCATCCGAAAGACCTTTTCAGTCTGAGGAGCTGTGTTCAGCTCAGTCTTATAATCAACCAGTTTGTTGCTGACATTCAAAACCAGCTGTTCACATTATCAAAGGGGTCCCATCAGCCTAACTATGGATCATTAGCACACTGATGGCTGTTTACTACTCACAGAGGGCTGAGTGATACTAGCAATCACAGCATTGTAAGAGGGGGACAGTTGAACCCGGAGGCCTCCACCCCTGTTTAACGATGGACGGTTTCTTTTCACAAAGATGTCCTCCTTTACTCCTCTCTCAAACCATCGTTCCTCTCTGTCCAGGATGTGAACATCTTCACCACTGAACGAGTGACCGCTGGCCTGGAGATGAGTGTAGACTACATTGTAGGTTTTTGAAAGCTGGAATCTAAGACGACCTCCTCTGTTTAAAGACAGTTTTATTATTTTTTATAGAAATCAGTTTGTGTCAAGGTGTATTCTTGTGGTATAACCTGTGGTATTTTAAATCGTTGTTGGCATTGTTGGTAGGGCTTACTTTACACCAATGAACACAGACTTGATTTTTTTTTTAAATTTATACTCCTTCATGAGGGGAGCGGGCAAAAAGTGTGTGTGCTGGGTGAGTGGGGTCCTTCATGATACAGGAGGCCCTCTTCCTGCATCTGGAGGTGTAGATGTCTGTGATGGTGGGGAGACTGACTCCAACATCTTCTGTGCAGCCTTCACCACTCTCTGCAAAGCTTTTCTTTCTTTCTGCAGCTGTGCAGCCTCCATGCCACACGTTGATGCTGGAGCACAGGATGCTCTCCACTGCACACCTGTAGAAGGAGGTGAGGACTGAGCTTCCCAGACCAGCTCACCACAACCGTCTAAGGAAGTAGAGTCTCTGATGAGTTTTCTTGATCAGTCTGGTGGTGTTGTTGCTCCAGCTGAGGTTGTCATTCAAGTGCACACCCAAGCACTTGTAGGTGGAGACTCCTTCCACTGCAGCTCCTCCTATATTCGGGGTCGTGGGGGTTGTTCCTTCAGAAGTCCACGACCATCTCTTTCGTCTTCTTCACATCGATGTTAAGGCTATTCTCCTTGAACCAACTCTCTAGGTATTCCACGTCTTGCCTGTGTCTCATCTGAGATCCATTGCTGCTCCACTGGCGTTATTGGCTGCAGCTGGAGCCATTTGTAGTGCACAGCTTCTGCCTTCTTATGGTCTGCTTCTGATCTGCTCATTCCCTTGGTAGGCTGCGCTTCTGCTCCTCTGCATGCAGTTGAGTTGTGCACTGCTGTGCTTTAATGCCCCAGTGCATAAGGATGCTCTGCTCTCTGGTTTTGTATTGCCCTAGGTTGAGACTACTTTCAGAGTTTGGGCTGCTCTTCCACTGCATTCGTTACTGTTGTTTTTTCAGCCGGTCAGTGGGACAGTGCATGTCTCCTCTGCCCTGTTGTAATATGTGAGACTGGACATTAACAGTTTGTTCCACCATCTGTGGTATCTTTAATTTATTGTTTGTGGAGCAACCAAAATATCTGCTTACCTCATGCTCCCTTTGTCCTCAGGGACTGAGTAGTAGACCTGAAAGCTTTGTTTTTTTAATTGTTTTAATAAATTATAAAATAATATTTGAATAGAAATCAGTCTGTCAAGGTGTATTCTTCCGAACCTGTAGTGTTTTAAATCGTTGGGTAATGGCATCCCCCAACTGGCGTTGTTGAGTTTTATGCAAAACTATCTATTTAAACAACTACCCCCCCCCCCCCCCCCCCCCCCCCTGGCCACATAAGGATGCATCAGGGATGCTCTAACCTACATTACCTATGTAGATTGTAAAGAGGGTGGGTCTTAAGACTGAGCTTTGTGGTACACCGTTGTTGACTGTTAAATAACTGGAGGAAGTACCATGTTGAACACATTGCCCCCAGTCTGAGAGACGGTTAGTGAACCAACGAGAAACCAATTTCTGAGAGCTTATGACATAAGATTTCATGGTCCACAGTGACAAAAGCTTTAGACAGGTATAAATAAAGTGTAGCACAATAGTCCTTAGCATCCAGTGCTTCAACAATGTCATTAATAGGATTGGGCATAGTTTGAATTTCAACGATTCCGGTTGCAATTCCGATTCTTCGTTTTGATTCCAAATCCTGTCGATTCCCAATTTGATTGTTTTAGAGGTGTTTTTTTTTTTTTTTTTGTGTTTGTTTGTTTTTTAAAGTCACATTATAAATGAGCTAGCTAGCCAGAGTTATTTCTGGATGAAATAATTTGAACTTCTATTTGAATTTTAATTCCATGAACTTTTTACTTTTTATTAACTTTATTTTGAATTTCTCACGGGGCTATTTTAACCAGTTCATAAATATCTAATTTATGAACTTTAATATAAATGTTATGAATTTTTTTTCACAGGGGTACATTTTCACAAGAGAGCTTTATGTTTGAAAACCTCATGGAAACACATTTCCACATGTCCAGTGTGTTATGCTGCAGCCATGTTACTGAGCTCCCACTGATGGGCTAACCTGCTGCAGAATATCAAACAACATTATTATTATTATAAAAATGAGCAACTTGTACAATCCAGTCCAGATTAGCAGTAGATACAGTATAAAATCAGAAACGATTCTTGTTGAGGAAAATGATCATATCTGCTTCTCAAGCAGTATGTGTGAGCGTTCTGGACAGACAGTGTCTCCTGCAGTAGAGAACACACGTTTGCTGGGTGTAGAAGAAGCTTGAACACATAAATATGAGAATGCAAGATCTGACAGCAAAGACTGTCTTGTGTTGGTTCCACCACCAGCAGCATGTTCCTCAGATAGAAAGGTGGAATGGCCTGGTACATGTGCAGCCTTCTCTCCACTTGTATCTTGATAGACATGGACATGTGACATTACGTTGTGCCTCTTCCTCAGCAAAAAGCTCCTCCAGTGGAGACTTTCTGGACAGATTGCAGGGAGGCGGTTCCTGAACAAACAGCAGGTTCATCAGTAGTATCAGTAAAAAGGGATCCTTAAAGTCATGATCATTATTAAGATTGAGAATCTATATCATTTCAGCTATCATACTCTTCCACTCTCCTCCTCATCCTCCACTCCCTCATTCTCAGGCCTTTCCTCAGACTGCATGGTGACCCCATCATCTCCACAGTCTTCCTCTGTTGACCACAAAGAACATTACTAGTATTTACATTTCAGATTTTAATAGCAGAAAAGGACAGGTGTGCATGAATGACATTTCACCTGCTCAGTCAGCTTCCTCTGGATCTGCTCCCAGACACATCATCCAGCTTCTGTTTAAAGTGCAGAGCAGCTCTGTAGTTACAGTGGACTTCTCCACCTTATACCAAGATGATTAACTTATTTGACAAGTGGTCCATGGTAGGTGTGTACTTGGGTTGATGGTTTTCACCATGTCCCTGCAAACATGTAATGTCACGGTTACTGTAATATTAACTTAGGATGGACTATTAATTAGGCAATAACAATAGAGCTCAGCTAAGCTAACTAACTTAAATGTTGGTGATTCCACATCCGAAAAGGGATGCAACCTTTTCTCAATATATGCTGTAACCATTCTGTGGCACAGACATATTTTCCTTGAACGCTATGGTGAATGGAGGAGCACATCTTGGAGTCTGGCTAACATTATTAGCCATTTCTGTTTGTTTGTCTATGAAATAATACATGAGCTAACATGCTCACAAGCTTATCACAAGCAAAACTGGTTTGTTCCACTTTGGAGTAAGCTGTTGGGGGAAGAATCAGTTTTGTTGTGTGTTTCCTTGACTGATGAAGCCTTCTGGATTGAAGGTGAAACGTTTCAACACACACAAAAAAAGAAACTGTCCAGATGACCTGACTGAAAAATGTTGGATTATTATCAGACATTTTCTTGTGGTTTTTTTTGTGATCGATGTGTAATTACAGGAGTTAATAGTGTGACAACTAGCCCCATAATCAATCCATGGTGAAATAGTTTATAAAGATGTGATTACTCAGAAACCAAAAACAATGAAGTTGGCAGGGACAGGCAGATCCAATATATAATACAATACAATATATGGATACATGTTCATCCAGTGCAATTTTAGGCTGCGTTAGACAAATTGTCATAAAAATCTCAAGAGAATCATTGGTTGGGAGCTTGATTCAGCATTCAGTGTGACAGGTTAACTGACAGCTGATTTATTTCAATCATTACCAAAATCTTCCTACAACAAATGTCAAGCAACGTGAAGTTTTCTGGGGAAAAACAAGAAGAAAAGAAGTCTATGTTGGGTGTGAATACTGCTCTACCTGCTACTATAAGCCATCCACAGCTGTTACTTTTTATTTATCCTTCTTTAATTCTTAAGAGTTTGTTCAAACTAATGCCAGCACTTAATTTATACTTATTGTTGGACTTTTAAAATGATTTTAAATATTGGAACAAGCCACTTTTCAGTCTGATTTCAGCATTTCTGATAAACATCAGAAACACCTTAAAAAAAAAAAAAAACTTGTAAAGAAGTCTTGTTGCTTTGTTTAAAAACAGTTGGAGACAAGCTTGACTCAATATTGTGAGTCAAGCACTTTTTTTTTTTGCAGTCTTGCTGAATTTTGAGTTTTTGCAAACAAAACCATATTTGCACAGCCAATCTTTGAAGATTACAGCTTTTTTCTATGTTCAGTGCTTGTAGAACTGCACTTTGGGTCATGTGCATTATTTTGTTGCCTACCTTTGCCAACATTATGCTTGCCTCGGCCCATTTTGTGCTCAACTTGGCAATCACCCCCACATTAATGACATCCTACTGGCAAATAAATAAATTAAGACAGGCAGATTTAAACCATTGAAAAAAGTTTATTTATTTCCAGCACAGTTGTTAGAAATGTTTTAAAACGCTTCTGTGCAGGTGTCAAGATGCAGCTCTAGGACTCTTGAGTTGGAGATATTAACCCCATGTCCAGACGTTTGCATTGAGTCAGACTATTTTGGGATAAGTTTTGTTGCACAAGTTTTTTGAACATTCTCAAAATTCAGTCAGAAAGACAGACTCCTGGGACTTGTGAACCTCTTCTAATATTTCAAGACTCCCTCTGGAGGGCTGTTCACCAACTAGTCTCCAACAGTCATAGCTTAGGCAGATACTTGATTTAGGATTTACTATGATTCACCATACCAGGTAGGAACTCAATACATGCACTGTAAGGACCAAATGCATACTTGGTACACACCTGGTTTATACCCGGACCTTACATTATATGTACCTGGCAAGAACTGGGTAGTTACATTATACTTACATACCAGGAACCTTGTACATAGTCCTAAAACTGTACAAACCTGTAATATACCCTGTAGGTTCCAGGTAAGTACCAGGCATGCATAGGTAGTTCCCTAGTACATACCCATTCATGTGCCGGGCTGTATAATGAATTGCTATCCCACTTTGAGGTTATTTTTTATTGAGCTATTGTATAAAACAGGACTGTGGTTAGTGAGGGGAGTATTGCAATATAACTTTGTGTCCCTTTTGTCTCTGTGTCAGGATTTCAACAGAGCACTCTCCCAAACTGCAGATCAGGAGCCACAGTTACCTCCGTGCAGTTAGTGAGGTTTCAATCAATAGGAGCTTAGACACCTTGGATCCCAAAACGCTCCTCGACCCCAAATCACTGCTCTCCTCACCCCAGTACCGCTCACGCAATGAAAGCTACATGAGAGCTATGAGCACCATCAGTCAGGTTGGTTACAAAAATGTCTGCCTTTTTTTTTATTAATGTGAGTCATTTTAGAGTATTTACAGAGAGACTTCAAAAGGTTTTAACACTATTGAATAGTTTAAGACATGACTGTACTGCCAAGCACAGCTCTAACATCATCCTGAAGTATGCTGATGACACCACTGTAGGGGAACACCACCTCAGAAACAGATCATCTCTGCTCAAACAGACTTCATGTGTTTTTGTGTTTGAAACTGTTTTAAATAAGATGCATCCATTCCCTTGGGAACAGACAGACTGTTTTTACAGGTGTTCAACTCAGTTCACAAACTTCTTAGTTGACACTAATGTGAACATATTAAAAAAAACTGTCTGTGTTACCCTCTGCCAATATGAACTCATTTCCCATGAAACAGACAGATCGTTTTAATGTTTGGTTCAACTGACCTCGAAGTTTGAAACATCTGCTGAGATTTTATCTTCCTTTATCAAAAAGGAGTATTACTCCAAGGACTCGTTCCCATGAAGATAACACATTTTAATGAACCCTTTGTTAATGACATTTTCTTGTCAGGGGATGAACAGCGACACCTTTTGATGAACATTGATTCTGTTTTATTTCATACCTGAATGTTTACTCGTGAAAATGTGTGTTTTAAGTATTCTCTCTTTAAGTTAAACATTTGTCTTATTTTTCTCTTTTAAAAGAAGAGTGACTTTTTAAGGCAGAGAGAAAAGGACTATTTAATTAATAGACCTTTATAAAAACATGACAAAGAGTTAAGACCATCTCTTCCGAGAGGTGGACCTTCACCTCTGAAACATTCAGACAGTTAAGTTTCACTTCACTTCTTCACTACTTTTTCACAAGCTCATCTACTTCTGGTTATTACTTCTTTCACTACACGCTTCTGGAGCTCGGAACTGAAGAAACCCAGTTTTCTGCACTAAACTCAGAGAAGAGAGAAGCATCCTTTCTGCACAGAGACGGGACAAAAAGATAAAGAAACCCTGCAGACCCAGAACCTGGCATTAACCTGAGATTTGTTACCAGAACCATCACACCGCAGGAGTGGAAAAATGCCAGCTGACTCCCATATGGACCCTCGTCCCTCAGATGACGGGTGAACTTTGAGGAAAAAATCAGCCTCTCAGTCACCAGAACATCTGGGCTGGTACCATTTTTAAGCAGCTGTGGACCATTCCTGACCATCTCATTCTGGTACGAAAGACCTTTAATGCCTTTCTGGTGATCATACATCACAATAATCTTACCAGACAAACTACCACTCACTTTAGACAATTTTAAACATCACAAACAGAACCAGTCCAAAATATGCCTTTTTAAGTTTCACTGATTTGAATAATCAATTAGACCTTTGATACAAAGCTATTTGTTATTCATTTGTTTGTTATGCATTATCACATATCAGCATCTCATTATTTTTATAACATTTAAATGTCGCCTGCCGTTTGAGGCTCGTTAAAGAGCGTTCTTTGAAATTACACAGAAAAATTACTCTACGCTAGTTTGAATTTTGAGCATAAAAAAAAAAAAAAGTTTAAAGCTGCATTCTTTCTCTGTGCTCCGTCTGCTCCAAGCTGTGAGTGTGTGTCTCCGTTTGAAAAGGTGAGGGCTACTCTTGTCAGACTACGTCTGCTTCTACATTTAAAATAGATATTGTGCATGCATTTTATAACCAATTGAGTCCAGCCAGATTAAAATTTATGGTTTGAGGATTTAATAAATCATGTTTTCAAAAATTTAATTGAAATGCATTTTAGATTTTAAGCCGTAACAAACTATAAAATATCGCTGTGGACTTTATGTTGGCATTAGCGTAGCTAACCAATTGCTAACAGCCCGTTTAATGACACTTTAAACGGTAAAAAGTTCTAATTTTATTTGCTAAAACAAACAGACAGTCGTGTTTTTATAGTGAAAATTTAACGGTTTGTAAACCATCCAAAGTTGTTTTTTTGATCGGTAATAGCAGCTAAGCTGAGAAGCTAAGCTAAGGCAACAGGCCAACTTTGGCTAAATTGATGCTTTTGTGGTGGTACCAAGTGGTTCTCATTAAAATTATGTGATTTATAAGGCACATCGGTTCGTAGATCAAAAATGCTTGTGACATCTGAGACAGGCTTGCAAATTTGGAAAAGATTATTCATTTTACATTTTTATAAATACTCTAATATTCTATGAACAAAAAAAAAAAAAGGGAGGAACAAAACAAAATCCAGGAGCTGAGGTTACCGGATGAAGGCCACCAAACCAGCACAGCACCAGACCACAGCAACTGGAACACAAAATTAATACAGGGCAACCACCAAACTAAGTCTAAATCAAAAATAAAAGTAAAAAACAAATAAAGGCCAGCCCAACTAAATATCTCAATTATACATTACAATTTACAAAGTAAATGGGCTGTAACCAAACAAAATAAGGAAAACTACTTAAAGAAGAGAACTTTTACAATCAAATACTCATTTTAAAAGTTGCAATCCAGACCCAGGTGTATGGCTAATTACCCACATCACTGACATGAGTGCTCAGGGACCGCGCCCCAAACAATTCGTGGTGGAGAAGTCCAGTGAAGCAGCCACAGGCATCTGAGGACAATTAAGTGCAACAATCTGGAGAACCCAAACAGCAGTGGACCTCCACAGAGCCAGAACACTGGTAATGTTCCACAGGGACAACGGTTGTAACCTCAATGGAGACAAAGCAGCAGTGATCTTCCGTGGAGACAAAGCAGCAGTGATCTTCCGTGGAGACAAAGCAGCAGTGTTCTTCCGTGGAGACAAAGCAGCAGTGTTCTTCCGTGGAGACAAAGCAGCAGTGATCTTCCGTGGAGACAAAGCAGCAGTGATCTTCCGTAGAGACAAAGCAGCAGTGATCTTCCGTAGAGACAAAGCAGCAGTGATCTTCCGTGGAGACAAAGCAGCAGTGATC
>NC_056506.1:6278165-6290201 GCF_014905685.2 Nematolebias whitei | reverse complement strand
GAGACAAAGCAGCAGTGATCTTCCGTGGAGACAAAGCAGCAGTGATCTTCCGTTCGGACAAAGCAACAGCGATCCCAAATTCAGCCAAGGACCTATAAAATTCAGTCAACTAATCACCAACAGTAGTAAATTTGAAGCTGGCAATGAGTTGGGACTCAACTACTCACCTGCTGACACATACACATGCAGACATGCACATACACAGGAGGAGGAGGAAAGCAGCAAGCTTGGCCTTCATCCCACGAAAGCCAGAACAGCACGCATAACACGATCTGCTGCTCAGCCACAACCAAACCCCACACAAGTTGAGAGTCAAGTACTGGGAGCAGGAAGAGGAAACCAAGTTCCAGAAAAGGCATTGCTACCTCCTTTTATACTTCGCCCACTTATCTAACAGGAAGTGACATTTCCCTAGCCGGGTACATTTCTTTACTGCTACACTTTGTTCGTCTAAATCTGTAAGAAAGATCATCATGCTAGAAAGCTGATCGCGTGTTAAGTTCTGTTTTTTCCGCAAAAAGAAGTAGAGAATTTGTTTATTGATTTTATTAAGTGCTTTGCTGACAAATGTTAATAGTTCCTAAACCGAACGTCCACCATTTTGAACAGAGCTTGACCCGGGAAAGAGAAAGGTCAAAGCTCCGCCTCTTCCTTTAAAGATACACGCATCTTATCCAAACAGCGATTCCTTAGTGGTCAAAGAAAGTATTACACTTTAAACAGGCCAAATTAAGTAAGCATTTGTGGATAACACATTTTAAACAAATTAACCAAAATTTCTTCTTAAATTTGACAATGATTTCAGTTTATAAGTTCAACTAAGCTGAAATCTTGGACTTATAACATAAAGAAAAAAAATATTGTTCAAAGAAACTTAATTCAAATCTCAGTTTAAATTAATAATTCTAAATAATTTTATCATACATTGGAAATGTTTTAAATTTTAAGAGCTGATTAAACTAATGTAATATCTGTTGATATTAAAATGTTGTTTATCAATTTAGCTTTAATTTTAAAAGTGAAGCAACCAAGCTCCTTCTAATATTTAATTAAATGCTTTATTTAAACAACTTTTTATCAATAAAGGGTAACTTAACAAACACTTAAAGTTAACCCCTCACAAGTAAACACATTTTTTAAATCTAAAAAAGTTAAATCTGGTCTTCTGGACATTCAGAAAAAAAAAAACAAAGCAAATCAACAAAAAAATGTAGAAACGTTTCGTCTCTGATCCGAGAGACTTCCTCAGTCTGAGGTGCTGTTTTCAGCTCAGTCTCTTAAATAGCACCTTCTCAGAGTGGATCAACCAGTTTGCTGCTGACAACCAAAACCAGCTGCTCACATGCTCAAGAAGGACCATCAGCCTAACAATGGATCATTAGCACACTGATGGCTGTTTACTACTCACAGAGGGCTGAGTGATACTAGCAATAACAGCATTGTAAGAGGGGGACAGTTGAACCCGGAGGCCTCCACCCCTGTTTAACGATGGACGATTTCTTTTCACAAAGATGGCCTCCTTTACTCCTCTCTCAAACCATCGTTCCTCTCTGTCCAGGATGTGAAAATCTTCATCCCTGAAAGAGTGACCGCTGGCCTGGAGATGAGTGTAGACCGCAGAGTCCTGGCCTGATGATGTTGATCTTCTGTGCTGGTCCATCCTTTTGGCCAGTGGCTGTTTAGTTTCCCCTATGTAAGACTGATCACAGCCCTCCTGACACTGAACAGCATACACAACATTGCTCTGTTTGTGCCGGGGGACTGGATCTTTGGGATGAACCAGTCTTTGCCGTAATGTATTTTGGGGTTTAAAAGCCACTGGGACGTTATGTTTAGAAAATAAACATCCTAATCAGAGCCACACCTTTCAGGATCGTCACTTCCGACCTGAAAGAAAACCACCTTTAATATGTCAGAAACATTCTGAAAAGTACAAAGGATCACCAAAGACTAAAAAAGGTAAGTCTACCAACTTGACTCCTAAAGAACTTGAAATAATTAAATGTTTTCTTCATGAAACGCACCAAGACAATGACACCAACGGTGCTGACCGTTGGTCAGTGACCTCTCTGGCCAACCAACCGTTGGACCAACAAGCTGCAGATTTAGAACTTCAACCTGCAACTGCAGATTGTAACTCTATTTCTGACATTGTTCTTCTTTCAGATCAGCAGACTGACTATTCACACACCCTGAATGCAATCTCAGAAGTTCAAATGAACCCTGAGGATCTCTATTTTCAGAACAACTACTCTTTTTTCCCAGAGGAACCTCCATTTCACCAATTTTTGTGTAACCTTATGGAACGGGGGCCCACAGGAAAGTTTTACTTTTCACTAACGCTAGAACAAGTCCTCACTCATGAAGCACTTCTTGACACCGCAGCAGATGTCACCCTGATGTCCACCTCCCTGTTCAAGAAACTGTAGTCAGCAGCGAAACACACCAACAAGAACTTAGTTCTTCAGCCTTGCCTCCTTGGTATCACACCTTATGCTTCTAACGACACAACTGTATCCTTTGTGACCCAGATACAGTTTAAGATTGGTAACATGACACTTAGCCATCCAGTTTATGTGTCTGATTTAGAAACAATTCCACTATTGGTGGGACAAGATTTGTTGACACGATTTCAGCCTCTGATCGATTTTAAGAATCTCAAAGTTTGGGCCCGGGTGCGCCAACCCCTGTCCATCTTTGTTGGACCAGAACTATACTCACAGTGCTTGGCACTGGATACTTCTGGAAGGTCAACCACATCTCCACCCAAATACAAACATCAGGTGACTGAGAACACACCTCCCACCGAGGTAGTGTCAGTTACACCTGTACAACCACTAGAGCTGCAAAGAGCTCATATGATTGACACTACAGTGTCTCTCCAGACTGAAAAATCCAACACTAACTGGGATCTCTACGGTGCCCTGACTCAGAGTCCATTTAATCTTAAAAAGGCCAGAGGCCACTCACAGGTGTCAGGACAAAACAAACAATTTAACAATCTCACAGACTCGTTAACTAATAACAGTACCATTAGTAGTAACACACAGTCTTTCGACCCCTCCTGGCCACCTGATTTTATCCCAAACCCACCCAAAAGGTGCAAACGCTCGCACATCCATGTGCTACAGCCTGCTCACCTGATCTTTCACAACCAACTGCTAACACAATCTCAGTTGGACCTGCTTTTTCTGATAAAGACATCATTAAGCTTAAATCTCTGGATCCAGCCATAAAAAGGATGATTCATTATCTAACTGATCCGGACCATGTCACTCCCTCCTCAGAGGAACTTGACTCAATCCCTGATCTTCGCACATTCCTTAAGGTAAAACCTGTCCTGAAAATGTTCAAGGGCATGTTAGTATTTGCTCCTGAGCCAACAACTTCACCTTCGCTCGTGGTGCCTCATGACCACAGGGGGGTGATGCTGGCACATGCCCATGAAACCTCATCTTCAAAACTCAATAGCACCAAAGCAACACTCATAGCATTAAGACAGGTTTCTTACTGGCCAGGAATGTGCAAAGATGTAAACAGCTACATCAGAGACTGCATGATCTGTTGCCAGCTCCAACCTGCAAGAGCTCCACATCAATCTAATGGCATTTCTTCATCTAAGATGATGAATGGACGACAAACGACTCTTCTTTTATACACATACTACAAACCTGGTGAAAACACCAACCACCAGTACATGAAAGATCGGAATAAACAACTGAGAAATACATTCACCTTTAACACACAACACCACACACAACACCTTTCCAGAGTGGACAAGAATACATCTAATACACTTAAACCAACTGTCTCCAGTTGTGCACTCAAACTAGATCGACACACAAGGCTCAAACAAAAAGAACTAATAAAGAAGAGTTTTCAAACTAAAAACTTTAACTAATACCACAATTAGGCTAATTAAACTACAAAATTCAAATAAACCTTACTCTTCTTAAAATAGAAAACTTTCAAAACTTAAGATTACAAATCTTTAAAATAAAATTTACTTTTAAAATAAATAGGTAAGGTAAAACACCTTAACCGTTAAAACAATACACTTTAAAACAAAATTCAACATTGTTTTACCACTAGATCAAGCTAAAAAGCAAAACAATTAACGGTCAAAAGATAACAACCCACAAGTAGAGGAAAGCTACTTCCAGGTGTCGTCGTCGTGACCCTTCTTATTTATTCATTCACCACTTGCTCTCGCCGAGATCGGATGCTTCTCCCCTCCCTCTCCGCTTTGCCTTGCTGCTCTGTCTGTCTGTGAAACTGCTTGTGAGACTCTCTTGCATATCTTCCGAACCATAACTATGGACTTGTTTTGATCAGCTGATCCCTCAACTCAATTTACAACATTTCTTCGAAGAGAAGACAGGCTTTAGGCGAGCTGATTTGCCCTGTTGGCACGCACACAGCTGGATATCTCATAGACTGGAAGACTTGATGATGTGTCTATCTCTACTGCCATCTGTGGATTTTAAGGACGCATATTTAATTGGATTTTTGATAACTGGTTCCCGCTTTTTGGATTCGGCTAGTTGCTGGTTTTATCTACAATCAAGGAAGTTGTTGGCAGCAAATTTGGACCCTATCACCCTGCTTGCCTTTATGATGGCTTGGTTCGTGTCTCGAGTACCCGGACTAAAATGCTTTGGGCTGAATGGATCGGATCTTGGGGATTTTACTCAGTCACGTTCCATTGTTGTGGCCATGTAATTTGGACATTTTGGAACTGAGTCGACCAACACAGACTCAAGGTAGATGTCATTAAGTTCTGCCTGTCCCCAAAACAACTGTCCCTCGAGAATGTTTATGGATCTCACCGAGGGACATTGGTCGACTATTACATCCTTATCAGAACTCTTACAGTGTCCTCGAGAGCATATATGAACATTGCTGACCGCTCTCATCTCCCTCGTCAGCAGAATGTCTACGTAAATGTGTTCGAGGTGTTTTTTATTTTTTATTTTAAAGTTTTATTTTTTCTCAGGCAGAAAAAAAAGTCTGACAGGAATTTTTTTGCCTCCAACTCCTACATGTGTCCAGTTAACCACTGTTTTTGTATGTCCAAACAGGTCTCACTTGTAAATGAGTCTTTGAGGCTCAATGTGATTTTTCTGTTTAAATAAAGGTTGAATGAATGAAAAAATGCTTAGACTCAGCTGATCATCGTGTTAAAGTTTGTTTTAAAATTCAATCAACACTCACCACGTGAGTGATCCATTTTAGTAAACAAAATTGTTAAACAAAATGAACTAAGATTCCTGAATTTCTGTTTACTTATTTTTACACCAAATTTCTTAGTGCATGCTTTATTTTTCTTCAACATTTAATCATTAGCCACACATTTTGTCTCCGTACCTGTACACAAAAGTAGAGGCATTAGATTATCTTATTCTCACTCAAGAACACTTTGAACAATTTATTTTGTCAATTAAGTTGACATTAGATTTGCATGCATACAGATTTATCTTTATGATTCCATTACATGAACAAAGCGCTTAGACACTTAGATGGTCACCAGGAATCACCAGATGTGTACCATCCTATGCCAACACCCTGTGGTCCAGATGAGCGCCATCCTATTGCATCATCCAGAGGGTCCCATCCTTCATCCAGATGACATCACTGCATCATCCAACTGATCCAGTCCATCATCCAGATGACATCACTGCATCTCCTGACGATCCAACCCATCATTCCAGAGAGTGACATCACCATGCCTTCCAAAGGACCCCTTGGCCTTTACATGGAATACCCTTGAGTTTCCTTCCCCTTTCTGTGGAATTATTGCTTTGAACTCAAATGGAATACCTTTTGCCTTTCCTGTTTCACGTTGTGGAATTAACCCTTTGAACGCTTGGAATTAACCCTTTTGAATACACTGGGAATAACCTAGAACATTGATTCTTTCCCTACCTGGAATTATTCCTTCTGACTTCATATGGGATAACTTTGTTTCCTTCCATGGAATTATAGACTTTGACTTTTGGGAATCTGCTATAATGTTCTTGGAACATTCCTGAGGTGTGGACGACAAGTTTTTTTCTCACAAACATTGGGCTTGAAAATCGAAAGTGGGGGAAAATGTAGGGGAACACCACCTCAGAAAAAGAACACCACCTCAGAAACAGTTCATCTCAGCTCAAACAGAAAAACAGTTCATCTCATCTCAAACAAACATCATTTGTGTGTTTTTGTTAGGGATGAACTGATCCACTTTTTTTTTTTACTTCTGATCCGATCCCGATACCTAAATCTAAATATCGTCCGAAAACCGATCCAGTTCCGATATCATGATCATCATTGATTTTATATGAGGTTGTAATAATCTCCTCTCAGGTACAATTTGTACAAATATATGCATGCATGCATGTCCAAAAAGGCAACTTGAGGTAAGTTTTATTAATGTTGGATGTTTTAAAGTTAGAATTAAATCCTGCTAACACAAAACATGTTTCTTTTTATTCCTAGTTTTAAAGTGGATATTAAAGTGATTAATTTTAAGTGATTGTTTAAAGTTATTTTATATTTTTTTAAATAAGGGGCAGATATAATAATTATTTTTCTTCTTTCTGCACTCTTTTCATTCATTGTTTTCTTTTTGATGATTTTTTTTATTTTGTTTCTTTTAAATGAATGAATAAATGAATAAAATAAAATAAAATGCTAAATGGCTTCAAACACCTGGCATAAACCAACATGAATTTTCCTGTTTTTAGTATTTTACATCACTTTATAATGTAGCTGTTTTTGTTTTTAATATAATTTTCAAATCATATGTTTTTTATGATTGTCTACTGTTGTACTGATAAATATCTCCTGGAGGGTAAACTATATCTTGGCTGCAAGTATCAAACTGTGAAATCCTTTGTTTTCTACAACTGATAGTGGTTGGTCATTAATTATGAAGTTTAGCAACTTCTCTGTAAACATTTGAGCTCCGTGGTTTCAAGGACTCCAAAAAGGGTGGATAATCTGAACTGCCGTTTGGTGCATAAGCACAAACGACAGTCAGAACCCATCCCACCACACGTAGGCGGAGGGAGGCCACCCTCTCATTCACCAGGGTGAACCCCAACACACAGGCACCAAGATGGGAGGCAATAAGTATGCCCACTCCTGCTCGGCGCCTCTCATCAGGGGCAACTCCAGAGTGGAAGAGTGTCCAATGCCTCTCAAGGAAACTGGTTCCAGAGCCAGAGCCATGCGTAGAGGTGAGTCCGACTATTTCTAGCTGGAACCTCTCAACCTCACACACCAGCTCAGGCTCCTTCCCCACCAGTGAGGTGACATTCCACATCCCAGTAGCCAGCTTCTGTAGCCAGCTTCTGTAGCCGAGGATCAGACCGCCAGGGTCCCCGCCCTCGGCCACCACCCATCCTACATTACACCCGACCCCTTTGGCCCTACCCACAGGTGGTGAGCCCATGGGAAGGGGGACCCACATCTCCTCTTCAGGCTGTGCCCGGCCAAGCTCCATGGGTAAAAGCCTGGCCACCAGGTGCTCACCCGTATACCTCACCTCCAGGCCTGGCTCCAGAGTGGGGCCCGGTAACCCACGTCCGTGTGAGGGAACATTAAGTCCATTTCTTTTTCTCATTGGTCCAAGCACTGAGCCCTGAGGAACACCATGACTAACTTTGTTGTATGACGAAGATTTATTATTTACATTTACAAACTGGAAACTATCAGATAGATACGAATTAAATTATTTTAGAGCTGTTTCTGTAATCCCAATATCATATTCAATCCTCTGTACTAAAATATTGTGATCATCTGTATCAAATACAGCACTGAGGTCTAACAGGACCAGTATAGACACAAGTCCATTGTCTGAGGCCATGAGAATATCATTAGTACTTTTACTAGTGCTGTTTCTGTGCTATGATGAGCTCTAAACCCTGACTGAAACTCTTCAAACAGATTATTTCTTTGTAGATGTTCACACAACTGACCTGCAACTATTTTCTCTAGAATTTTTTTAGATGAAAGTTAGGTTAGATATAGGTCTATAGTTGGCCAGACTTTCTGAATCAAGGTCAGACTTCTTAAGTAAAGGTTTAATTACAGCAATCTTAGAGCGCTGTGTTATGTAACCATTCATCCATCCATCCATCCATTATATTTACCCACTTATTCCATTTTGGGTCACGGGGGTCACCAGTGCCCATGTCCAACAATCACTGTGCGAAGGGCAGGGTACACCCTGGACGAATCGCAAGTCCATCACAGGGCCACATAGAGACAAACGAGACAAACAACCATTCACTCTCTCACTCATACCTAGGGACAATTTAGAGTTACCAATCAGCCTAACATGCATGTTTTTGGTCTGTGGGAGGAAACCGGAGCACCCGGAGAAAACCCACGCATGCATGGAGAGAACATGCAAACTCCACCCAGAAAGGCCCCTGGACCGGGGTTTGAACCAAGGACCTGCTCACTGAGAGGCAGCAGCTCTACTAGTTGCGCAACCGTGCTGCCCACGTAACCATTCATTAAAGACAAATTAAGTAGATCCAAAATGTGAACATTAATTAGGGAGATACCTCTTTAAACAGTCTGGTTGGGATGAAATCTAGCAGACATGTGGATGGTTTGGATGAGGCTTTTATTTTTGACAATTCAGAGAGCTCAACAGGATAAAAACTGTCCAAACACAAATCAGACTCTAGTGAAAATTTTAACGTTCTCATTTGACAGGTGACTAGAGATAGTAGAAGGAAGGATGGTTTGAATTTTCTCTCTAATTGAAATGATTTTATTTATAAAGAATCTCATGAAGTCATCACTACTTATAGTTGTAGGGATACATGGTTCAACAGAAATGGAACTTTGAATTAGTCTAGCAATAGTACTAAACAGAAACTTGGGGGTTATTTTTATTCTCATCTATTAAAGATGACTAATATAAAGTTCTAGATTTACAGAGAGCTTTCTTATATGTTAGCAGACTATCTTTCCAAGTTTTATAAAATTATTCAACGTTAGTGGAGCACCATTCTCTCTCCTGGTTTCTAGATGCCTGCTTTAAAGTACGTAACTCAGAATTGAACCAAAGATCCAATGTCCTCTGACTAATTAGTTTCTTTTTCGGCTGAGCAATTTTGTCAGGTGAAGTTTGCATTGAAGTTGTAAAATGATCAACGAGATGATCAAAGCTTAGTGTAAAGGCCGGAAATCCAAAATCACACTAAATGTTTGTTAATTAGAAAATAATGAATGCTTTAATTTATTTATCATCATTATTATTATAATTAACTTTTTTATGCCCTATTCTTTCTGTCAAGTGTTGTTCTGCCTGATCCTAATCTGTTGCATTCTCCTCTTTCCAGCTGAGTGAGGTGGAAGTGAACGGGCAAATTGAGCAGGTATGCGAGCAAGTCTACAATGCGTTGAAGTCTCAAGCTATAGACTCTGCAATGGACAGTTTGGAGACCATGGACACACTGCCTATGCCAGGATGCTTCCGTATGAGAAGTCACAGTTATGTGAGGGCGATAGATCAGGGATGCGCTGGGGAGGAGGAAGGAGAAGGGGGGAGACCACTACTGCTGTTACCATCCTCACCACCACGCACATCTGCAACGACTGTCAGGACCATACAGAGCAGCACAGGTAAGGGAGAAACATACCTCTGAATATCCTGATGCATGCTCAATAATCCAGGTAGAAAAATCTAAAAAATTAAATCTGGTCCTCTGGACATTCAAAAAAAAATCTGTGTCATCTGTGCTGGGCCATCAGTAATATTGTGTATGCTGTTCAGTGTCAGGAGGGCTGTGATCAGTCTTACATTGGGGAAACTAAACAGCCACTGGCCAAAAGGATGGACCAGCACAGAAGATCAACATCATCAGGACAGGACTCTGCAGTTTACACTCATCTCCAGGCCAGCGGTCACTCTTTCAAGGATGAAGATGTTCACATCCTGGACAGAGAGGAACGATGGTTTGAGAGAGGAGTAAAGGAGGCCATCTTTGTGAAAAGAAATTGTCCATCATTAAACAGGGGTGGAGGCCTCCGGGTTCAACTGTCCCCATCTTACAATGCTGTTATTGCTAGTATCACTCAACCCCCTGTAAATAGTAAACAGCCATCAGTGTGCTAATGATCCATTGTTAGGCTGATGGTCCTTCTTGACCATGTGAGCAGCTGGTTTTGGTTTTCAGCAGCAAACTGGTTGATCCACTCTGAGAAGGTGCTATTTAAGAGACTGAGCTGAATACAGCACCTCAGACTAAGGAAGTCTTTCGGATGAGAGACGAAACGTTTCTACATTATTTTGCTTTGTTTTGTTTTTTGTTTTTTTCAATGTCCAGAGGACCAGAATAAACTTTTTTGGATCCCTCTGAATGTATTTCTGCATGGAACCATAACCTAAATGTTTTACACAAACACATTTTTAGGCTGGGCAGCATGGTAGCGCAACTGGTAGAGCTGCTGCCTCTCAGCGAGCAGGTCCCTGGTTCAAATCCCGGTCCGGGGGCCTTTCTGGGTGGCGTTTGCATGTTCTCTCCGTGCATGCGTGGGTTTTCTCCGGCTAATCCGGTTTCCTCCCACAGACCAAAAACATGCATATTCGGCTGACTGATAACTCTAAATTGTTCCTAGGTGTGAGTGAGAGAGTGAATGGTGGTTTGTCTATATCTGGCCCTGTGATTGACTTGTGCCCCTTGCATAGTGATTGCTGGACATGAGCACCAGTGACCCCCATGACCCAAAATGGAAGAAGCAGGTAAAACATAATGGATGGATGGATGGAACTTTTAGGCTGATAGTTGTATTATTTCGGTAAAATGTTTGCTAAGGCTCAAATCCTTCATCAAAAAACCTCGGAGTGCATTTACATATTGTAGCCTGTTCAAGGTTCAAAGTTCAATATGACTTTACTGTAATTCACATCACATGTGGTACATGAAATATAATACAGTGTAATAAACAGAAGCCTGAACATGAGTCAGTTTTGAGCAGATGGCAGATCTATATATGCACAAATATATATACTGTATATATATATATATATATATATGTATGCAGAAACTTTGCAATCACCTTCCGCTCATATCAGCATGAGTCCGGCTTCAAGTCTTACAAGTTTGGCTAAAATCCGACCTTCCAGACGGGAGTTATTGTCACTTCCTGTTTTGTCACGAATGTAAAAGGACTTCCTTTAGGCTTTTCAACATATAACTGTTGGAAGAATCTAGGGGGTGCACTTGAGTCAAATGTTAAAGAACAATACTAATGTGTCTATAAGTGTTCACTGATAACGCACAATAAATCTGTTACATATTGGATAATATTTCATTGAAAAATAACTGTTGGAAAAATGTAGGGGGCGCATTTGAGTCAAAAGTTAGCAAACAATACTAATCTGTCTAGAAGTGCTCACTAATGACACACCCAAAATCTGGTTCAGATCAGATGATATATCATTGAGATAAAACTGATAAAATAATCTAGGCGCCACCACATTATCAATGTGTTTAGACGTGCTCACTGATCAATCCCAAAAAATCTGGCTCCGATCGTATAATGTATCACTGAGATATAACTGTTGGAATAATCTAGGGGTCGCACTTGAGTCAAATGTTAAAGAACAACTCCCATATGTTTATAGGTGCTCATTGATCACACACAATAAATCTGGTTCAGTTCGGATGATATATCACTAGAGGTTGAACGAGTATATAATTTTTAAACTCGATATTAACATAATAAAACCCGAGTAGAACTCGAGTATTTGATGACATCATAGATCTCAAGATACAAAAATAAATAAATAAAACCGCAAAAAAAAAGGTAATTATTTACAAAATGTAATTATTTACAAAAAAAAGACCAACAAACATTGGGAGCATATATTATGCTCCTACCATTTATCATACTGCAAATAAGTCACAGGAAAAACTAAACTATTAGTTATTATTATTAAACTGCAAACGTGAAGAGACATGCAGCACGTCAAAAACGAAACTTAAAACAGTGTGTGTGTGGGGGTGGGGTGGGGGGGGGGGTCGACCA
>NC_056506.1:6269172-6278065 GCF_014905685.2 Nematolebias whitei | reverse complement strand
GGGGGGGGGGGGGGGGGGGGGGGGGGGGTCGACCACCTCGCACTACCGCCAGCTGTGGTGCATATTAAGTTTAGTTTTAGAGATTAATATGTTTATAGATTTTTTAAATAGGTTTAGAGATTAATATTTTGTGCTTTTTGTTTGTGAAACAAGGTCAGAGGAAGCTGGTTCTGGTTCGGTGGATTGGACCCGGTGTTACACAATTCTTTGTGACCTGCAACAGTGCAACACTGCCCTCTACGGTCATACGGTGGTCACATGATATGACGTCACTACGGATACTCGACGTTACATTTTTAACCTCGATAGATGTCCTAGCAATAGATGTGTAGATTACTTGAGTACTCTGTTAATGCCCTATATATCACTGAGGTATAACTTTTGGAATAATCTAGGGGGCACACTCGAATCAAATGCTAAATTACAACACAAATGCATATAGAAGTGCTTACTGATCACTTTTTTTCTGCCCAGTGAAGTTACCACATGAGTTATGGCTAAAACCCCACTGCAGCCTCTCCTCTAAGGGGTATATTGGACTAATCTAACACTTGGGCTTTACCTAGAGTGACATTAGGCTAGTTCTGTCTAAGGCTGTGTTGGAGGTGACTCACCCAGACTGTTCATGGCCATCATTTGCGAGTCACACCCTTGTCTCACCCTGTGACTCGTGCAACCTAGTAGTCGGGGTTAAATCGTTGATCACGGGGAAACTGGCATTTTGGCTGCTCACCTCCTATTGTAGAATTGCAATTGTTATTGATCCGGTAGTTTTGAGAATCTAGGCACAAGATTCCAGGGTGTTGTTCGATCCAACCTGCAAAACCTTTAAAAACCTCCTCTTTTTGATGAAATTGAACCAAGCTTTCCAACTTTTTGAGTACGAATATGTAGAAATGATAGTCCAGAATTTTACATTTTATGCTTTGCTTTAATTAGGGATTTGCAGGGGTACAGCGTCATCAGCACATTATGATTGGTTACATTTGATCATTTAAAAAGATTAACGACAGATAGTTCATGCCTGGTACCAGGGAGTGTCTTATTGGTCTAGTGAAATGTTCAGGGTCCTGGAGTGTCCACTGAGGTGAGGATCTCCTGGCTCCCATGAGCTGAGTTAGAGAATCTTGTCTCCTAATGCCTAAATTGTCATTTCAGAGCAGCCTATTCCCACAAGAATGGACTAACATGCACTTGGAGCCCCAAAGCATGTTAAATCCCCACAAACCCGTAATCACTGTCTCATGTACGAACCAAGTTTATCTGGACCTGTTACAATCCACCTTGACAGCACACAGATCACGTGGTAACTTTTCAAGTAGGCTGGAAGCAGAACAACACTCTCAATCTAACCCTTCTTCTTAATTATAGGAAGACTGTTACTTCATATAAAATTTAGCATTTGGACAATATGTTAGGGGTCGCTCACCATTTGTGCCCGAAGACTTTTGGAAAATGGCACAATAAATATCTCCTCCAGAGCCCTAGAAGAGATCTCCCTTAACTCCCCGAAAGCAGTCCTAATCCTGAGGAGTCTGGTCTGGCGTCAGCTCAGCTGAACGAAAGAATATTCCTATCTTGATGAAAAAGAAGTCTTATTTGAGATGTTCCTGATCCTTCAGAGTAGCTCCTAGGGGGGAAGCTATATTGTCCTAATCCTTTAACTCCACTGTCCGTTCAGCCCAGACTTGCCAGTAGGCTTGGTTTAAATAGGAGATCTTTTTACTGGACAACCCAGTTTTCCCTTTTACTAGCTTGGTGTCATTTTCTGATTGGACTTTAGTTCTTAGGAAGGTCGTCCCTCTGGTAAACAGTTAGACTGTCTCCAAACTGTGCCCTTATAAGGTATTGAGTTGTATTGTTCCTCTGCTCCTCAGCTCACAAGCTTACTAGTTACTAACACATGATTCTTTTTACAGCCTGTCCTTTTACGGTAATGTTCAGCTTTGCTCGGCTCCTACATGTACTACTGTTCTGATTAGGTCAGCTGTTTGCAACATTCCAAGGGAAATGCAACCTCTCCCCCAGAACACAGCTGACTCCCTTTACTGCTGTTTATAGGTATCAACTCACCATTTATTCTTCTCCCAGACCACAGCTGGCTCCCTTTACTGCTGTTTATAGGTGTCGACTCACTACTTTTCCCTTCTCCCAGACCACAGCTGGCTCCCGTTCTGCTGTTTTATAGGCGTCGACTCACCACTTTTCCCTTCTCCCAGACCACAGCATGAACAACACAGCATTTCATTTTATACAGTATAAATCATTTCACTTCACCCTAATCACAGGATGTAGGACAACTTGTTACAATCACATAATAATCAATACTTAGAAATCAATTTGTCTACATCACAGAGAGTACAAATCTGTTACTTGGAAGCCTCTGGCAGATACGATTTCATTCAATAAACAACATTACTTGACACCCCCTCCATGAAATCGGGATCTGCCTTTGTTAAGCCCGTAGCCAGCCACCTTCAGAAGTGTCCAAGCTCAAGACGTCATCCTCATCGCTCAGCTCGATAGGCCCTTCATCATGTGACGCAGGGTCCTCAGTGTCACTAGATTCAGGGCTCACATCCTTGTCATCAGCAATGTCCCATGCATCCAGCACGGACATCTCGCTCAAATCGACATCTTTCATCCGTTCTTTATCCGGCTGGGCGGCCACTGCAGATAGAGGTTCAGTTGGTTTTGGCTTAGGATAACTTTGAGTGGAAAGGTCCTCCTTCTCCTGAGGTGGGTTAGTCAGATTATTACCTGACCCAGGTGTCCCGACTGGAGTAATGGGTTCAAGCATACGTCAATCCGTTGAAGCCTGAGACTCATTGTGGCCCATCCCCAATTCCGCTCAGTCCTCCGATGTGGGTATCACAGCAGGCCTCTCGGGGGTTGGCGTGTCAGAAGGATTACTGTCTTGGTTCCACCAGCTGTTGAGATAGGTCTCCAGAGAGTGGAAAACGGGGTACTCCAGAGTCAGGACAGGCAACCTGACATCCTTGTAGTTGGCATCCATTGATGGATTTTTCTCCGGGAAGGCTACCATTTCCTCTGCGAGAGTGTCTCAAGGCTGCACTTCCATGTGCACCTGGCCACTAAGGCCAGGTGAGTCGACCTGTACTGCTGCCAGCTGTCTGAGCATCGCAGCCAGGGCTGGTGCCAGTGGGACGTGGGTGTTAGGATCACTGCCGAGGGCGTGAGCGGGTGGCATTACCAGAGTAGGAATGTGGGGAGGAGTCGCTCCAAGACTCGTTCCCAAGTAGACTGGAACAGCAGGTGGTAAAGGTTCCAGCGAATCAGGCGTGACCTTGAAGGATGGACCATGGACTATGGTCTGCCCAATTAACAGATGTATGGCCACAAACCTGGTAGCCTCCTCTGGATTCTCCCATAATTTTGTTATTACAGGAAAGTACAGGCTTCTTGGCTGGGCACTCATTGCAGGCAGATAGAATGGGGCATTCCAAGCCGAGGTCCAGACGACTTTGCAGGTTCGCTCCATCTCCAGGCACCCCATAGCAGATACCTCCAGTAAGTTATGAGGTCCCTCCAGGACCAGAATGCCACTCACAACCGCCACGGCAACAACGTTAGAATGGCAGTGATGACACCACCATGATGATCCGACAGCCCAAAGGTATCTGGCGTCAGACAACTTCAGATTGCAGTAGCAACAGGATACATCAGGTTCCTAAAATGACAAGAGTGGTGTGACAGAACAAGTTCCAACAAACAACAACTTTTACTACTATCATCATTATTTAATCAACCTAATTTAAAAAAAAAATTTTTCTTTTTTTTCCTTCTCATTTCGAGACTCCACTACCACTTTCAGGTCCCCAACCGCTACTGGGCCTATACAGGCCATCAGTCGACATCGAGAACCTTGAGCGGCAGGGAGACTCAAAAAGCAAAAGTGATTTTCTTTGTATTTTCAGGTTAATATGATTATTAATATAATTAAGTATTATAGTAATATAATTAAGCTTTTAGAGGGAAGGGGTTTAAGCAATGTTGGTTATTTTTCAGCGTTGGTTTCTTTGAATGGCTAATGATCTGAGCCAAGGGGATCAGATTGGAGTTGACTGTTCATTCGTTCCTGATGCAGCAGGAGCCGTTTCAATGCAACCTTTAAAAATGGCAGCAATAAGTCATCATACAGACAATAATCGGTTCTGCTGTACAAACGCTGGTCCAATACAGGGTGGAACATACTCCCCACATCAAACCCCATAGCACCAGGGTGACCAGCTTCAGGGTCCAACGTCTTCTGCTCCGGACTTGTAAGGATACTGTCAGATACAGCATATGTGCTAGGACTGTGATGGAAATTGCTCCTTCCATTACTACGGCCACTATGCGTCCATCTGCGTTCCCGCAGTGCGTGGAGGGCACTGGTGAAGGGTGGTTCTTTGCCACACACTCAAGGGTCAACACCAGGGAGACCACGATCACCCACACCGTGAGTACAATAATATGTCGGCAGGTTGGTTTGACTCGTCCCAATAAGTAAGTGACGAACAGGGATGGCAGCAACTCAGCTCTTTGAAGAAACACGTGTGAAACAATCAGCTTCGTGTAGCTTTGGATAGCAGTAAAGTAACGCACCTATCGGCTGTCGTCCCATTCTCCAGTGTGGCAATAACACATCCATGCGAATAGCAGTAGGTAATATTGTACTTGTCCCCCTTTGTAGTGCATTGGACAGTGTGGTGTAGTAGGTGAGCTATTTGTTGTGGTGAAAGGTGTCCATAGCATTGTACTCACTTCTGGCAAAGTAGAGGCTGCTGCTAGGCTTCTGGAATTAGACATCATGGTATCCAAGTCTTAAGTCTTGCTTGCTGCTTCTCTGGGGTGGATGTGAGTCTACTTCCTTACCCTTGTCATGTTATGCTGGGTCAACACCTGGTTCAGGTGAGAGTGGCTGAATCATCGCTATCTGGGTCCGTGGTTCTTAGTGGTTTCATGTTTTAGTGATTTCTTGGAGGTCTTAGCTTCAGGTTTCCTTTCAGAGTGCCCGCAGATTCTGGTTACTCATCCTTTAAGGAGTTCTAAGTAGAGCGGTGAGGGGTGTGGCAACCCAGGCTGCAACCCCCTCCACACCCATTTCCACTGAGTTACTGCCCACTCCTCAGGTTCAGGCTGGGGGCAATACAGCAGTTGTGACCACTTGCAATATGGCACCCCGTTTAACATTTCTTGATGCGTGATATCCCACAGCTGGCCACGAACCGCATCCTGACTAGGACCAAATTCTGCTAATGTTTCTAATTGAGTAATTAGGAGTTGGTTTTTATATAACACTTGTACTCTGTAGCCCATGTGAGCCCGTGAGTTTGCCCAATGGTGCCATGGTGTTATCACTTGATCCTCCACCACTCGTAAGGGAAGGTGTTGATTTTCTATTATATACCGCTCCGGTGTACTTACTTTCTTACGGATGGATTTTACCATAAGTGGGCTTGTGGTCCAGATCACCTTTTCTCCCGCTGAGATTTCACAGAATTGACTCTGATACGATTCACGGTAGTTTGGTCCCTATTTGACCTTGATCCTTTTTCCAGCCATCATTATGTAGACTACATTAAATATTCATGGGGAGGTCGGTGGACAGGGATATGTTATAGTTCCATAAGAGGGGAGCTATTTCGTGCAGTTCTTCCACATAGAAAAATCATGTTCTGATTCGTCCAGCAGCACTGGCTCTCCGAATCTTAGCAGTGCTGGGATGATTGGGCCAACCCCGTTTCATTGGAGCAATACACTCTCACAATTGTCATCTGTTTTTTTTTTTATTCCACTATGTCTTCTTTCTGAATATCCCATTTGCGGGTTGATACCGTTTTTCGTCTAATTGATTTATTCTTTTGGGTCTCATTAGATTGTTTTCTCCTTGTTATTCCCTTTACAGGAGTGCCTTCATGGCAGGGCAATAGGGATGCCATGAAGGTAGAGATGGGTACAGAAGTCCGTGTGAGGAGGTGCTGGGCTCTTGATCCTTTTCTGGGAAGTGGCTTTGCTCTCTGGTCACCCGTCCTTTAAGGAGTTCCATACAGAGAGGTGAAGGGTGTGGCAGGCTTTGATCCATTCCTCTCCACACCCACTTCCACTGGAGCACGCTCCAATGTTCAGGTTCAAGCTGAGGGCCCTGTAGCATTCTATACTGGCAGTCTGAGCAGGGGTCGTCCGTGTAGCTTTCTTGCTCTTTGTGTTTCATGCTTTGTTACTCTTGGTGTTCTATGGCAGTACGGAAATCCACTTCAAATATCTTCTCCGTATATTGGCGATATGCTTGGCCTTGTTCTTTCAGCACGGCAACTTGGATCACTAATGGGTGCCCCCATATGACACTTTCACTCTATGACCCATTCTAATTGGTGGAGTGTGGCAAGCGCAGTATGGAGTTACAACCCTGTCATGCAACATTCGCAAAGGGAGGCTTGAGTTTTTGATGTCAACCCGATTTGGGGTACATTCTGTTGTGTAGGTCTCCCTCTGCATGGCTGGGCTGGTCGTCCAAATGGCCATTTCTCCTACGGAGATTTCACAGAACGGTGCCTGGTAGTTAGGGCCCCACTTGAGCTTCATTCTTTTCCCAGCTACCTCCCAGTGGACAACATTAAAAATCCATGGTGTTCCCATTGGGCAGGGGTTCCGTGGTTCCCCCAGATAGTCGAATTGGGAGTCAATTGGATGGTCATATTCGTAATATGCCTCTGTGAGATCCGTTGGTCGATCATAGTTCACTAACGAATTGTAGTAATTTACTGTGCGGTGCCTGTGCATTGAATAATCCTTTATGGGCCGATCCAATTCTACCAGTTTTTCCCCACGACCAGGGCAGGCCTGTATGGTGCAGCCCTATGCCGTTGAATCATCAGCTTCCATATTTCTGTGTGGATTAGCCCCGGTGTGTATCGGTGACCATCCCCCTGGGGAACTTGAATCATTCCCCACTTCGCTTTCGTCCCGACCCAATCAACTAGCTTTAGATTGTCTCTTCCCCCCCAAAGCCAATAAGGGCATTGTATAATTTGATCCACCATTTTAGTACCTCTTTTCTGGTTCCTTTTTCTGCGAGATCCATTGATTATTCTAGCGCTCCTTCGTTTTGGTATTATTTTTCCGATTTCTTGTCCTTCTGCATCCATTTCTTCTGAAACATCAAAACAAAATACATTATGGCAAAGACTGGTTCATCCCAAAGATCCAGTCCCCCGGCACAAACAGAGTAATATTGTGTATGCTGTTCAGTGTCAGGAGGGCTGTGCTCAGTCTTACATCGGGGAAATGAAACAACCACTGGCCAAAAGGATGGCCCAGCACAGAAGATCAACATCATCAGGCCAGGACTCTGCCGTCTACACTCGTCTCCAGGCCAGCGATCACTCTTTCAGGGATGATGATGTTCACATCCTTGATAGAGAGGAACAATGGTTTGAGAGAGGAGTAAAGGAGGCCATCTTTGTGAAAAGTAACTGTCCATCATTAAACAGAGGTGGAGGCCTCCCTGTTCAACTGTCCCCCTCTTACATTGCTGTTATTGCTAGTATCACTCAGCCCCCTGTGAATAGCAAACAGCCATCAGTGTGCTAATGATCTATCGTTTGGCTGTTGGTCCTTCTTGATTAGTTGAGCAGCTGGTTTTGGCTGTCAGCAGCAAACTGATTGATCCACTGCGAGAGGGTGCTATTTATAAAACTGAGCTGAATACAGCACCTCAGACTGAGGAAGTCTTTTGGATGAAAGACGAAACGTTTCTACAATTTTTTTTGTTTTGCTTTGTTTTTTATGAGGCTAAAACCTTCTCTCAAAACTGGCTGGTGGCAGGAGCATGTGGGCGTGGTTTAAAGGTGAATTCAAATCCCTCGCCGTTTACATACGATTGGCTCTAAATCACAAAAGCATAATCAGTTTAGCTTCAAAGTGGATATAAATGACTTTATTAACTTCTAAAGAAGCCAATAGGATTACATCAACATTTGACTGAAGTGCACCCCCTAGATTACTCCATCAGCTACAGCTCCCTGATACATGATCCGATCTGCACTAGATTTTTTGTGTGTCATGAGTCAGCAGCTCTGGACACGTTGATATTGTTTCATGTGACAACACCTTAGTCCCGCCCCCTTTCAAAAGGAAATCACCTGTGTTCTTACTGGTTCTCTTCCAGTTACTCTAAGATTCATATAGATTTAAATCTGTGTTTAAGGACATGAGGCAAAATCCTTCTCTTTACACTTGCTGGTGGCTCAAACATGTGGGCGTGGCTGAATGTCGAATTCCAATCAGCCGCCGTTTTTATATGGTTGGCTCAAAGTCAAACATACCTAATCCGATTTGCTCCAAAGTGGATATAACTGACCTTTGTTAACCTCTAAAGAAGCCAATAGGATTATATCAACATTGGACTCCAGTGCGTCCCCTACATTATTCCATCAACTATAGCTCACTGATACATGATCCGATTTACACCAGATTTTTTTGAGCATCATAAGGGAGCACTGCTGGACACATTACTGTGGTACATTAATGACATCATTAAAGCCCCGCCCACTCAGAGAAAATATTTAAGATCAGTGGGTCAGTAGTCTTACTTCTCCCATTTATGATATATTAAAACTATTTCCATTGAACATTGATAACCACACGGCATGTTGAATAGCCTAAAGGAAGTCCTCGCCAAACATTCGCCACAAAACAGGAAGTGATAATAACTCCTGTCTGGAAGGTCGGATTTCAACCAAACTTGTAAGGCTTGCAGCTGTAAGGCTCTGCCCCAGTTCTGTTTCTGTGCACATAGTTAATGACTCTCTGCTCCAGGTCTGTTTCTGTGCACATAGTTTATGACTCTCTGCTCCAGTTCTGTTTCTGTGCACATAGTTAATGACTC
>NC_056506.1:6246381-6269162 GCF_014905685.2 Nematolebias whitei | reverse complement strand
TCTGTTTCTGTGCACATAGTTTATGACTCTCTGCTCCAGTTCTGTTTCTGTGCACATAGTTAATGACTCTCTGCTCCAGTCCTGTCAATGACTCTCCAGGTGCCATGTATTTGGGTTAATTAAGTGACTCCTTTATATACTGAGCTCTCCTGCCTCTCAGGCAGGGGAACATTAAGTGTCATGCCTGCACCTTCATGGTCGGCTCTTAGCGTCCTGGTACTTTGGTTATTCCTCGAGTCATGAGTAATATTGCGGCGCTGTCAGCACCTCATGTTTGTTATCGCCTTCTGAGTAGTATCTCTGCCCTGTCAGCACTTTATGTTTTTTTTTTTTTAACTTCTTGTAAATTAAACACTTTTTGACTTCAGTTCTGTTTGCATTTGGGTCTCAACCAACACCCGATCGTGACAACAGCTGGGCTCATACTGATATGGGCGGAAGGTGATTTTGAAGATTCAGCATATGCGTCCCTTGGTGGACGCATGCAGGATTGGTGTGAGAACATTCATGATGGCGACTGGGTTGAGTAGCTGGAGCTCCTACAGTTGCCGTATGGCCGAAGCGGCACTTTGCTGCGAGGGCCTTCAATGCTGCTTTCAGCTTTAATTTTATTTTGCTATAGTTTTACCATACCATACCATAGTTACTCTTTGTCACGCGGGTTGAAAACATGCAGTGTAATCCTTTAAATGTGCAAATACGGCCGCCCGCCTTCTGTCTATTGCAGACCATGCAGCTGAATGTCTCCGTTCGCCTCCCTCGCAGGAAATGTAAAATCAATCTGTGCATGTACGCCTAACAGAAACTGAAACTAACCACTTGTGTATGTTCACCTGCATCAAGAGTGAGTCACAGACAGATGTGGTGGACATAATCCAGTGATTTTTCAAAATAAAAGTTTTTATTTTTCCTTCTGTGCGGCCCGGTACCAATTGACCCATGGACCAGTACCAGCCTGCGGCCTGGTGGTTGGGACCACTGATTTATACTGAAGAAACTAAACAACTTTTCCATGAAAATGCATGGTTCAACACGGGAGAGCCAGCTCTTCAGGGCAAGGCAGCTGTGCATATACACCTCAAGAATAAGGGACACTCTTTTGAGAACGAAAGTGCTTATATTTTCACAAAAAAGACATATATTTGAGAGGGGGGTGAAGAAAACAATTTACAAACAAAAAATACCAAATTTAAACAGAGGATAAGGTCTCATATTTCAGCTTTCTAAAACAGTGCAGCAGCCAGATAATGTCATTTTCCTTCTCATGCATGTGACAAAAACATCTCTTTTGTGAGCCATGCTAATGAACACACTAATGCCTTTTCAGCAAGGGCGTCAGACGCATCTGTAATGTGGGGGGGACACACTGGTATATGTGTGCGTGTGTGTGTATGTGTACGCACGTGCACACAAAAAAAGTGTACACCAGTGAACAAAAAAGCAACATTTCACCTAATTTCCTTTAAATCCACAAATTTAAAGCATGTTTCTCACCAAGTTTGTGTAAATTCAGCTGTGGGTTTTAAAGACATTTTAACTTTAATGCACTTTAACACACAGCCTCAGATTGGCACTATTTGTGTTTATAGCGAAATAAAAAGCATCACCACTAGACTTTTTTTTAACTTGTGTACAACGCTACTCATCTAAAGGATGTTTCTCACGAAGTGTGGGATTTTAAAGACATTTCAACTTTAATGCACCTTAACACACAGCATCTTACAGTGTCACAGTTACTGCTAAGCTAAGATGCTACAGACGTAGCACTCCACTTCTCTCAAGCATTCTTACATGTACATACAGTATGTTAATGATCACCCCCCCGGTCAACAACTGCCCCCACTAAGCTCACTAAACTGGCCAGCGAGCAACACAGATATGTATGGCAAGCCCTTTTAACATAAAATCGGATTCACCACGCTTACATTCCAGATATCTGAAACTGATTTATGACTAGACATATTAGTTATTTGAGATATCTCTAATTATATTCTGACTAGTGTAAATGACGTCAGATTTACCTTTGAGTTGTATGGAGGCTTCAATTCAAGATATCTTAAACTGAATTTTGACTAGTCAAAAATACAATTCTAGATATCTCTAAGTTAATTTTGACTAGTCATTATTTGCTTTCAAGATATCTTGCTTTTAGTTCTGACTAGACATAATTACAATTTAAATATATCTTAAATTACGTCATTATTCAAGATATCTTAAATGTATTTTTAGATATCATAAATAAAGATTTGACTAGTGCAAATTAAATTGTAGATATCTTGATAGTGTAGTATGACATATGCTGAGATATATTCATACATTTAACGGGTTCTTCATTTTTCTGGACTGTGTAAATGTCGTGCATTGAATTTAACAGAAATGTAACGAGAGACGTCATTTATCTTTGACCCATCAAAACGAATGTGGTCATTTATTTACAGAATCAAAGTTTAACATCAAACATTTACATTAATTTGTTAAAATATGAAAATAACAACATAATCCATCAATCAGGAAAACCATACGGCCATGATTTTCCGTTGCTTCACCACAGACATTTATGAAAACTGTACAATTATGATCAATTATCCACACGGCGGTGGATGAGCACTTTACACAGACATTTCTAAAATATCTGGAAGGATTTCTACTTGAGAGAAGAATTTAAAGATGGAAAGATGGGAGTTTAAAGGGAGTAAAAGATGGTATGTGAGGGGAAGTGTTCACCAGAACCGACACTCTCCATCAGAACCCAGCCTTCCTCGGTACGCTTAGTAGGGAACTTGACTCATTACCTTTCTGAAGATTAATCAGCAGATATGGAGGTCCAGTTAACGCTACCTGTCCAGCGTCTCCATAGGATGGCTGAACTCGTCCGAAGTAGTGACGAGATTCCGTCCGACACCAGCTCACATCAGCAATAGCAATAATCCAACTCGGAGGAGCCTTATCATGCTGGACTTCTGTTCTCCCAAACAACTTCTCAGTGCAGAACCGAACTGCTCAGAAGCTTCACCGAACTGAACTTCTCCGCACAGAACTGAACTGTTCAGACTCAGAACTGAGAGAACTAGGAAGTACCGGCATTTTTAAAGAGCCCTTTTCCCGGTTCATTTGGGAGTCTTCCCATTGGTCAGTACCGACCAGACAGGGGTGTGTTTTGTGACGTAGGAGGTTACTAAAAGTCAGAAGACAGCAAGAATGTTATTGAACAGATTAAACTGTTCTCACAGACAGAGAGTGTTTTGTTTTGGCGAGTTTTAGAAACAGGTGCCAAAACCCCCCTGTTGACGTCTGAGAGGATGTAAAAACAAGGCAGTTGTTCCAACACTTGTCTGCTTCGACTCCTGACCTCGGAAAACGCACACTTGCTCATTCAAAGACAGAAATCAAAAAATGCATAATTACTCTGTAACAGCTTTAACATGAATTCTAACTTTGCATAAGCATTAAAAATCATTACACTGTTTCACAGTTAATAAAATTGATTAGTTCACTGCAACATCTAGAATGGTTTGAACTAAGACACTTTGGTTATCAACATTTGTAAAATAGTAATGATAATAAAAAGAGAGTGTTCTTTTCACTTGATTTTCAAGAAAGAGAGTCTCAGGATGGGTGAACCTGTATTTCTGGATTCAAATCAATGAAATGACAGTTCCTGTCCCACAAGGTTCTTAAGGTCAAGGGTTTTGACCTTAGGCTTAGTCTTGACATCAGGTTAAGTTCACTACAATAGCAAATAACGACTAGGCAAAACTAACTTAAAGATATCTAGAACTGTACTTATGAAATTCTTTTAAGATATCTCAAAATGAATTCAAGATATCTTGAATATTTTTTCATGTACACGGCTTTTCTAGTTAAGATATCTTGAATTAACATTTTGACTAGTCAGAATGACGTTCAAGATATCTAGAATAATTATTCTGACTAGTCAAAACGTCACAGATTTGTGTAGCATTTTGGCAGAACAATCATAAAGCATTTTAGCCTTTTTATCTTATAATCTGCAAAGTCAGGTCAGTCCAACACAACGCTCGTGTTTTTAATACGATTTTTAGCGCAGCAGCTCAGATTATTTATTGTGTCTGCAACAAGAAGACTTTTGTGCAATGTCTTTTTTACGACAACTGGAAACCGACACTTCCTGTTTTTCGAGTCTGTTCACTAAGGAGAAATGTCTCTTTTCAACATTTTTGCTTAATTTGCATCCCTTTCTTTTGCTGCTGAGGAGGAAATCGCAGCGGCGAATTCTCGAACTAATAAACGTGAAAGAATAAAAGTTTTTCCATGAAGAAAATATCCACAGCTATCAAGGTAAGTAGAAAACTAAGACGTAGCTTAGCGAGCTAACCGTTAGCTACAACATATGAAGTACATAAACATCGTAATAAAGAAGTCTAATTTAGTGTGCTAAATTATTTGGAGTATTTGAGACAGACATGATATAAAATTTTAAATTATATTTTTATGAGGTTCCATTAGTGCCAAACATATGTTTATGTGTGTATGTAGCGTGCTGTGTATATGTAAGGTGATGTGTTAAGTGAATCAATTATTTCTGCAGAAGTGCAGCTGGTAAAGGTTTTTGTAACCATATAGTTGCACTTTTTTTTTTTTTTACCAGACTGCACACTACTCCCAACTCCAGCTGCCAACTGGTCCTCCTGTACTGGCCCGCACGAGAGATTTACAAAGAAGGCACAAACCAAGAACACAGGTAAAAAAATAAAATAAAAGTGGAACACATTCTTTTCTGTTATGTTATTTAGTATATGATGGTTATGATTCTCATCACAATAACTGTAATAACTTTCCCACCTGTATATTATTAGTGCCATGCGAAATTTGTCATAGTCTCAATATTACTTGTGTCAAATATATTTTTCTCTCCTAACTTGTTTAGAATTGTTTGTTTTTGTAGGTAATGAATAAATGCAGGTCCAACCTCTATGAATTAGTAATATTTGCAAGTTAAGTAAAAATCTTAACTCTCAAATCTGTCCCACTGTGTCCTACCAAATTGCTCACTTGTCTCTGTACATTTATTTATTTATTAGTTTGACATGTTTTTATGTTTATTTCTTGTAAGGGAATCCATCCTGAACCTGCCAGCGAGGTGGTGGTGGTGCGAAAGCCCAAAACTGTGGTGAAAAGATGTTTGCACTCCACGCCTTGCAGAGCTTTCACAGGTATAACCTTTGGGTTAATGTTTTTATGTCCATGTTTCCTTTGTCAAAACTTATTGTGATTCTGTCACTCGTGTGTTTGTAGGACCACTTCCAGATCCTGACATCCTGGCATCGGGAGAAAAACTACACCAGCTGGAGTCCCAACCACTTATCACACTTATCCTAGAGATGGTCTCTCAGCTTTGGAGCTGGTACCATCCAGACTTGGTCCTGTGCCACAGGGCTCACTGAGGTCTCACCAGTGCCCACCTGAGAAGTCCTGTGTAGCATCATTCTGCACCACATGACTCCAGACCTCCCTGCTCTTCCTTCGATGCTGCATAGTCTTCCCAACATGTGTTTTGTGCCCACACTCGATCAACTTATGCACCTTCAGTCTCTGCAAGTGTCACATGAAGTACAGGCCAGAACCAGGGAGCAGTCCAGATGTCCCGCGTGGGTACAGCTTCGACAACCAAGGCTTACTGCTAGCTGTTTACGCTTTCCGTGTTGCTTACAGAGGAAGTGCGGAAGAGGAGTCTGCTGACAGCACTGGCAGCTCAGATGATCAGGGGGTACACTAAACAATAACTGTTGAACGGGTACGGTGTGATGAATGGATTGATGATTGATTGATTGATTGATTGATCAGATGAAGTCTAAACTGGACATGATTTACTTCAACACCTTCATCCATGTGTTTATATCAATGCAGCAAGAAACATAAAATTTATAAATCACCCTTTTGTTCCTTCATATTTTTAATCAGTCTCAAGCTGTGAATCACTGTAAATACTGTATCCTGATGCTGCTCAATGATCCAGGTAGGAAAATCTAAAAAAAGTTGTCTGGTCCTCTGGACATTCAAAAAGCAAAACAACAAAACACACACACAAAATGTAGAAACGTTTTGTCTTTCATCCGAAAGACTTCCTCAGTCTGAGGTGCTGCATTCAGCTCAGTCTCTTAAATAGCACCTTCTCAGAGTGGATCAACCAGTTTGCTGCTGACAACCATGTGAGCAGCACCTCAGACTGAAGAAGTCTTTCGGATGAAAGACGAAACGTTTCTACCTTCTTTTTTGTTTGTTTTGTTTTTTGAATGTCCAGAGGACCAGACTTAACTTTTTAGATGTAAATACTGTAAATAGTTATTCATGAAAAATACATAAATGTGCCAATTTATTTAATTTGAAATTACATAATTTGATAAAATATCTATAATCCACTATCAATTTATAGTGTACAGTTATAAAATGTTAACTTAAATAGTTAAATGTTTTTTGTTTTTACTAGATATTGTAAATTGCACTTGTTTTCCTTGCAATTCAACTGAATCAATCCACAAATAAAAAACACAGTACAGTATGCTGCTCAAGTGTGTTTTAATTGAAGAATGTTTAAAATAATTCAAAACAAACTATCTACCGGTAATTACGTAACATTAGAACAATTTACATACATGTGACAAGCTTGGGTATGGATGTTATTTTTATTTTATAAACTTACTGCAACACCACCTTAGAACTTTCACCCAAGGACATCATTTACACAGAGAAGACACTTGGGTTTGTTTACAAGTAAACACTGTGGAACAGAACCTACACGAGACTCAACTGTCACCTTCAACCTGGAATATAAATATGAAATTAACAAAAATAAATATGAATAATACTTAAGAATTGCAAAACAAACAAACATGGGCCTCACATTCACATACAAAAATCCAAAAGCCAGCCAATCTTCTCTCAGGTAAGACACTGCCTAATTATGGTGACTCATGCAGGCTGTGAGAGCGTAGTAAAGCATGGTAGGACAGATACGGTTGTTTTCTTGCCCCGCAAGAACAACCAGGAACTGAACAAAAGCAACAGCACAGAGACTGAGCCATTTTCCTCACTGTCTAACACTAGAGCCACAGGAAGTTGTGGCATTTTCTAACAATGTTGTCCAGAACAGTTAGCGTCATTGCAGCCACTCAAAATTCTGCAGGCAGCTGTTTGAACAGCTAAGTAGCAGCCGCGGGTCCTCCGCGTCATTTCTTAATTCAAGATATCTAAAAGTGTCATTCTGACTAGTCATAATTACATTCGAGATATCTTGAATTGTAATTACGGATGTTTGACCCTTCAAATGACGAATCAGGTGACATCATTTAAGATATCTTAAATTAGCATTCTGACTAGTCAAAATGTAATTGTGCCTAGTCAAAACTCAATTTAAGATATCTAGAATGTAACTACAGATAGTCAGACTACTCGATTTTATATTAAAAGGGCTTGCCATATGCTGCAAGCTGCTGGAGAGTTGTAGGTAACCAGTAAAACCTGGAGTGGACTTTTAGTGGTTTGAGTATTCTCCTAGTAATCAAGTGGAATGGATTAGTTCACGAAGAAATAGAAGAAATAGTGCTGAGTGAACTTATGTTTCATGGTAAAAGTTGTGGGGGGGGGGGGGGGTCAAAATGAATATTTTTGGAATGTGGGAGGGGACACGTCCCCTTCGTTTATAATGGTTGCAACGCCTATGCTTTCAGTAGGAGGGGTGTGAGCTTATCCTGCATATGTATCAAGTCGGTCTCAGCAGTTCTTCTGATTTTATCCTCAAATGGTGTCTCCATTGAGTTTGTTGATTCCTATAAATATTTTAGTATCTTGGTCGACTCACATCTTTCTTTTAAGCTCCATGTGGAAAACTTGGTAAAGAAACTGAAAGTTAAACTGGGTTTCTTTTTCAGAAACAGATCCTGTCTAACCCTGAATGCTAGAAAACACCTTGTATCTGTGACTTTCCTTCCCTCCATTGATTACAGTGACATTATTTACATGAACACTCCTACAAGAACCCTGCAGATGTTGGATGCTGTCTATCATGGTGCACTAAGATTCATAACTGGCTGTGATTATCGTACCCACCACTGCACCCTGTATTCACTGGTTAACTGGACATCATTAACTTCACGCAGACTCTCTCACTGGTATATTTTCATCTTTAAATCACTTCTTGGTCTGCTGCCTTCATACATCTCCTCCTACATGTCTCTGCGTGAGTGCAGCTACGGAGTGCGCTCTCAGGACATTATTACCTGCAGTGTTCCCTCAATATTATGTTCTAGAATTGCGCCGCTCAAGGTGGCTGCATGTTGGAGCAGCTCTGTTAATTTCTTTCTGAGATTTTGCTTTTGGAAACGTTAATTCCTGGTTTTCTGGATGTAAATCATATTTTTAGAATGATTCTTTCCTCTGGTATCAGATGCTGTGCAGCTCGAAGGATTTTTACTGAAACTTTTTAAGTTTTGGACATTTGTTATGATGCGTAACCATGGCAATAAGGCTGTTTTCTACAACAACAGCAGCTGATTAACATCTCAAAAGCTCAAATAATATCTCAACTATGGCCCCAACTCTCAAATGAGTTGAAAAGGATGTTATGTGGACGCATTCTCATCTACCTGCCAGCTGTGCTCGAGTGCCTGACCACTGAGATCCTGGAACTAGCAGGAAACACGGCTCATGACAGCGGAAGGACAGGATCGTCCCTCAGCACCTGCAGTTGTATGTCCGCAGCGACGAGGAGCTCAGTAGACTGCTGGGAGGAGTGGCCATCGCTCTGGGAGGAGTTCTGCCCAGCATTCAGGCAGTCCTACAGTCCAGGGGAACTGAGAGGTCAGCCGAGTCTGGGTGGATGGATCGGACGGCATCTGCAGCCAGTTTCGTAGGATCCACTGTGGGATGGACCTTTACAAGAGATCCTTCCTGTCTACAGCCATCAGCATCTAAAACATCTCTTAATGAAATGAGGATAACGAGTTATAACAACAAAATAATTTCCCTCTGGGATTAAAGTATTTTTGAATTGAATTGAATTGAATTGAATTGAATTCACTGGTTAACTGGACATCATTAACTTCACGCAGACTCTCCCACTGGTACATTTTCTTCTTTAAATCACTTCTTGGTCTGCTACCTTCATACATCTCCTCCTACATGTCTCTGCGTGAGTGCAGTTACTACGACTACATAATTTTTAAACTCGACATTAACATAAAAGAACTCAAGTAGAACTCGAGTACTTGATGACATCATAGGATCTAAAGGTACAAAAATAAATTAAAAAATAAAACCGCAAAAAAGGTCATTATTTACAAAAAAAGACCAACAAAACATTGGGAGCATATATTATGCTCCTACCATTTATCTTACTGCAAATAAGTCACAGGAATAACTAAACTATTACTTATTATTATTATTATTAAGCTGCAAAAGTAAAAGAAATATGTGGTACGTCAAAAACGAAACTAAAAACAGTGTGTGTGTGTGTGTGTGTGTGTGTGTGTGGTGGGGGGGGTCGACCACCCTGCACCACCGCCAGCTGTGGTGCGCATTAGGTTTAGTTTTAGAGATTAATATGTTTATAGTTTTTTTTAATAGATTTAGAGATTAATATTTTGTGCTTTTTGTTTGTGAAACAAGGTCAGAGGAAGCTGGTTCTGGTTTGGTCGATTGGACCCGGTGTTACACCATATTCTGTGACCTGCAACAGTGCATGTAACATCAAACCCTACGGTCATAAGTTACGGTGGTCACAAAATATGGTGTAACACCGGTTCGCAACGAGCTTCAAACAGTCAGGAAGTTTCTGATGCATGCTCAATAATCCAGGTAGAAAAATCTAAAAAAGTTAAATCTGGTCCTCTGGACATTCAAAAAAAACCAAAACAAAGCAAAACAACAAAAAATGTAGAAACGTTTCGTCTCTCGTCCGAGAGACTTCTTCAGTCTGAGGTGCTGTTTTCAGCTCAGTCTCTTAAATGGCACCTTCTCAGGGTGGATCAACCAGTTTTGCTGCTGACAACCAAAACCAGCTGATCACATGCTCAAGAAGGACCATCAGCCTAACAATGGATCATTAGCACACTGATGGCTGTGTACTATTCACAGAGGGCTGAGTGATACTAGCAATCACAGCATTGTAAGAGGGGGACAATTGAACACGTAGGCCTCCACCCCTGTTTAATGATGGACGGTTTCTTTTCACAAAGATGGCCTCCTTTACTCCTCTCTCAAACCATCGTTCCTCTCTATCCAGGATGTGCACATCTTCATCCCTGAAAGAGTGACCGCTGACCTGGAGATGAGTGTAGACCGCAGAGTCCTGGCCTGATGATGTTGATCTTCTGTGCTGGGCCATCCTTTTGGCCAGTGGCTGTTTAGTTTCCCCGATGTAAGACTGATCACAGCCCTCCTGACACTGAACAGCATACACAACATTACTCTGTTTGTGCCGGGGGACTGGATCTTTGGGATGAACCAGTCTTTGCCGTAATGTATTTTGGGGTTTAAAAGCCACTGGGACGTTATGTTTAGAAAATAAACGTCTCAGTTTCTCTGATACTCCCTCAACATATGGAATGACCACTGGTCTGGGTCTGGGTTCCTCCTTTTCACCTGTTGGCTGACTGGAGTCCTGTTTGGGTTTCTTCTCTGCTTTTAGGAAGGCCCAGTTAGGATATCCACATTGCTCTAGAGCCTGTCTTGTGTGGGATTTCTCCTTCTGCCTGGCTCCTGAGCTAGTGGGGATGCTGTCTGCTCTGTGGTACAGAGTCCTGATGACTCCTAACTTGTGCTCCAAAGGGTGATGGGAGTCAAACTGCAAATACTGGTCTGTGTGGGTGGGTTTGCGGTACACCTCAGTTTGCAAATGTCCTCTATCAGAGACTGAGACCTCACAGTCCAAGAAAGCCAACCTGCCATTTTTTACATCTTCTCGTGTGAACTTGATGTATTTATCCACAGAGTTGATGTGGTCAGTAAAATGTTGGACTTCCTGAGATTTGATTTTAACCCAGGTGTCGTCAACATACCTGAACCAATGACTTGGTGGTGTCCCTGAAAAGGACGTCAAGGCTCTCTTTTCTACCTCCTCCATGTACAGGTTGGCAACAATAGGAGAAACTGGAGACCCCATAGCACACCCATGTTTCTGCCTATAATATTGCTCCCCATATGTGAAGTAGGTTGACTGTAGGCACAGTTTCAAGAGTTGACACAGTTGTTCTGTGGAAAGCGTGGTCCTGCTGCTCAGAGTGGTGTCTGATTTTAATTTTAAACTGACCACCTCTACTGCATCATCAACAGGAATGCACGTAAAGAGTGATGTGACATCAAAAGAGACCATTGTTTCATCAGTCTCCATGATGACATCCCTCACCTTATCCACAAAGTCCATGGTGTTCTGTATGTGGTGTTCTGAGCTGCCAACTAAAGGGATGAGTACAGACGCCAGATATTTGGAAACATTGTAAGTGACAGAGTTAATCATGCTAACGATTGGTCTTAAAGGTACACCTTGTTTGTGGATTTTAGGTAAACCATAAAGACTAGGTGTGGCCTCCCCTGGGTACAGTCTGTGGTACAGAAAACGGTCAATAGCCTTGTCCTGCTCCAAAATTTTCAGGCAATCTATCAATTTCTTCTTGTAACCACTTCCTGGATCTCTTTTCAGAGGTTCATAAGTGTTTAAGTCACTAAGGAGTGTCATAACCTTCTCATGATAGTCTTTCTGGTTCAAAATCACTGTGCACCTTCCTTTGTCTGCTGGGAGAATGATAATGTTTTTGTCCTTGCTAAGAGTGGTGAGTGCGTCCCTCTCCTCTCTACTGATGTTGGAAGGTGGTGGTTTGGCATTGCTGAGGCAGGCTGAAACTTTGACTCTGAGCTGTTCTGCTTCAGCCTCTTTAATTTTGTTGTTGCGGATGGCTGACTCAGTAGCTGTGATCATCTCCACCAGAGGAATTCTACTTGGTGCAACCGAAAAGTTCAGTCCCCTGGCAAGAATCTCTGTCTCTGGCTGGGTGAGCTGTCTGTCAGATAAATTCTTCACCCACTTTTCTGTTTCCCTGGCATGTAATTGACTACTGGAGTGTTGTCCTACACTGAATGTGTTGTTATTGGAATAGTGATGTTGTTGATGAGTTATTAGTAAGTTAAACTTGTTTTGTTGTCGAGTCTTGGACTTGACATGCTGTGCTAAGCGTGCCTGATCTGTACAGTCCAACACTTGTTGAAGTGTGGTCTGGTCTAGATCAGACCACACTTGATGATGCAGTAGAGGTGGTCAGTTTAAAATTAAAATCAGACACCACTCTGAGCAGCAGGACCACGCTTTCCACAGAACAACTGTGTCAACTCTTGAAACTGTGCCTGCAGTCAACCTACTTCACATATGGGGAGCAATATTATAGGCAGAAACATGGGTGTGCTATGGGGTCTCCAGTTTCTCCTATTGTTGCCAACCTGTACATGGAGGAGGTAGAAAAGAGAGCCTTGACGTCCTTTTCAGGGACACCACCAAGTCATTGGTTCAGGTATGTTGACGACACCTGGGTTAAAATCAAATCTCAGGAAGTCCAACATTTTACTGACCACATCAACTCTGTGGATAAATACATCAAGTTCACACGAGAAGATGTAAAAAATGGCAGGTTGGCTTTCTTGGACTGTGAGGTCTCAGTCTCTGATAGAGGACATTTGCAAACTGAGGTGTACCGCAAACCCACCCACACAGACCAGTATTTGCAGTTTGACTCCCATCACCCTTTGGAGCACAAGTTAGGAGTCATCAGGACTCTGTACCACAGAGCAGACAGCATCCCCACTAGCTCAGGAGCCAGGCAGAAGGAGAAATCCCACACAAGACAGGCTCTAGAGCAATGTGGATATCCTAACTGGGCCTTCCTAAAAGCAGAGAAGAAACCCAAACAGGACTCCAGTCAGCCAACAGGTGAAAAGGAGGAACCCAGACCCAGACCAGTGGTCATTCCATATGTTGAGGGAGTATCAGAGAAACTGAGACGTTTATTTTCTAAACATAACGTCCCAGTGGCTTTTAAACCCCAAAATACATTACGGCAAAGACTGGTTCATCCCAAAGATCCAGTCCCCCGGCACAAACAGAGTAATGTTGTGTATGCTGTTCAGTGTCAGGAGGGCTGTGATCAGTCTTACATCGGGGAAACTAAACAGCCACTGGCCAAAAGGATGGCCCAGCACAGAAGATCAACATCATCAGGCCAGGACTCTGCGGTCTACACTCATCTCCAGGTCAGCGGTCACTCTTTCAGGGATGAAGATGTGCACATCCTGGATAGAGAGGAACGATGGTTTGAGAGAGGAGTAAAGGAGGCCATCTTTGTGAAAAGAAACCGTCCATCATTAAACAGGGGTGGAGGCCTACGTGTTCAATTGTCCCCCTCTTACAATGCTGTGATTGCTAGTATCACTCAGCCCTCTGTGAATAGTACACAGCCATCAGTGTGCTAATGATCCATTGTTAGGCTGATGGTCCTTCTTGAGCATGTGATCAGTTGGTTTTGGTTGTCAGCAGCAAAACTGGTTGATCCACCCTGAGAAGGTGCTATTTAAGAGACTGAGCTGAAAACAGCACCTCAGACTGAAGAAGTCTCTCGGACGAGAGACGAAACGTTTCTACATTTTTTGTTGTTTTGCTTTGTTTTGGGGTTTTTTGAATGTCCAGAGGACCAGATTTAACTTTTTTAGAGTCAGGAAGTTGTTTCATTTTCTGTTTCCTTAAGGTAGTTGAACCGGAAGATTAATCTTTAGTGAAATATTTCCAGACTATTGATGCATTTCTACCTGTTTGCCAAGACTGGACCTGCTCCGCTCCATCTGTCTGCTTGGAGGAATCCATTTTGTAACCCGCGCCTGGTGCGGATCACGTGACGCAATGACGTAACGGCGGCATAATGATGTCACCACGAATACTCAACGTGAAATTAAAAAACTCAATAGATGTCCTAGGAATTGATGTGTCGATTACTCGAGTAGTCTGTTAAAGCCCTAGCAGCTACAACGTGCACTCTCAGGACATTATTACCTGCAGTGTTCCCTCAGTGCAGACTGAACTTGGCAAAAGGGCCTTCTCCTACTCCGCTCCTGTTTCCTGGATTATCTTACAAAAATATCTGAAGCTCTCGACCTTGACCTCTCTAAGTGGCTTTAAGAATCTGTTGGACTCCTGGCAGGGACCAATGCTGACATTTTCCTGTTTTAATTTTCTACATTCGCCTTAGACTCTAGCTGTTTTTTGTTTGTTGTTGTTACCTTTTCCTTTTAGCCATCCTATTTGTAAAAAAATAAAAAATAAAATAAAAAAAACCCTGCAGTATGACTTTTTATAATTGTTTATTGTTGTTGCTGTTGTCCATTGTTGTCATCTTTCTTTGTTGAAATCAGGTCTCTCTTGTAAATGAGTCCTCGAGGCTCAATGGGATTTATCTGTCTCAATAAAGGTTGAATGAACTTCCACACAGCGGACATGTTTAGATGAAAAGTTTGTTAACTGTTAGCCACAGTGCTGCTAACTCAGTCCTCACGTTGTAGCTGGCTGCAAACTGGATTTCCTGAATATGAGACGGGTCTTATTACTCTGGGTTCATGAGACACGCCTTTGTTCAGGAAATCCATTCCATAGTTTGAAGCCAACATGCATCATGGATTGGAAATATCGGCAGGAGGATCGGAAAATCCGATACGTAAATTATGCTGAGATACAAGGGTATCGTTAAGAACTCCATTGATTTTGCTAACAAAGTTCAACACTTGAAACTAACCCCAGGAGAAACCCTTGTATCGTATGATGTGACTTCTCTTTTCACATGCATACCCATCTCTGAAGCAGTAGAAACCGTCAGAAAACAACTTCTACAAGACAAGGACTTAATCAACAGGACCAACTTCACCCCAGACAAGATCTGCACCCTGTTGGATCTCTGCCTCTCCACCACTTATTTCAAGTTCAATGACAGTTTTTACAAACAGAAGCACGGCTGTGCCATGGGATCTCCAGTGTCACCCATTGTTGCCAATCTCTACATGGAGGAAGTGGAACAGAGAGCCCTAAACTCCTATGAGGGAACAACGCCAAGCCATTGGTTCCGTTATGTGGATGACACCTGGGTCAAAATCCAAGCCAAGGAAATAGAAGAGTTCACCAGACACATTAACTCGGTCGATAACAACATCAAGTTCACCAGAGAAGATGCAAACGACAACAAAATGCCTTTTTTGGACTGTTTGGTTCAGATGGAGAGAGAGGACAGCCTCAACATTGAAGTTTACAGAAAACCAACCCACACAGACCAGTATCTTCTGTTTGACTACCACCATCCACTGGAACACAAACTCTCTGTCATCAGAACTTTACAACATCGGGCCGAATGCGTCCCCACGAAGACAGAAGGGAAGGAAAAGGAACAGAAACACATTCAAGAAGCTCTTCAAACATGTGGATATACTAACTGGGCTTTTGTCAAGTCAGCGAGGAAATCTACAAAACACACTAATAAACAGAAAAAGGAGAACAACAGACGGAAAAACATTGTCATCCCTTATGTTGCTGGAGTATCAGAGAAATTCAGAAGGATCTTCAACAAACACAACATCCCAGTACATTTCAAACCCAGCAGGACTCTCAGACAGAGGCTGGTCCACCCTAAAGACAAAACACCCATACACAAACAGAGTGGTGTAATGTATGCGGTCCAGTGCAGCGAGGACTGTCCAGACCTCTACATTGGAGAACCTAAACAGCCTCTTCACAGACGCATGACTCAACACAGGAGAGCCAGCTCCACAGGACAAGACTCAGCTGTTCACCTCCACCTCACAGATAAGGGACACTCTTTTGAGGACCAAAATGTGCACATTTTGGACCGAGAACACAGATGGTTTGAGAGGGGGGTGAAGGAGGCAATTTATGTAAAAAGAGAAAAGCCGTCTCTTAACAGAGGAGGAGGCCTCAGATTTCCACTTTCAAAAACCTATAATGCAACTTTAAAACAGATTCCCAGCCGGTTTTCACACCTGATGGGAACAGAGGGGCCTCGTCTGTGAATTAGAGGAACAAAAGACTCTTACTGTTAATGTTGTTTAGGTGTGAATTGCCAATCTACATATGTGTGTGTGTCTTATCTCACTCAGCCTTATAACCTGAATCTCTCACTCACTGCTCTTTGAATTGAGAAAGCTCCTCGGATGAGGAGCAAAACGTCTTCTGTTACAAATAAAGTCCAGTTGTTTTTGTATTGAACGCTTTTTGAATTTTTGGTCTTTTGCCTTCATACATCTCATACGTTCCTATGTGAGTGCAGCTACAGTGTGCACTCTCAGGACTTTATTATATGCACCCAGTGCAGACCGAATTAGGCAAAATGGTCTTCTCCTACTCCTCTCCTGTTTCCTAGAATAACTTGCAAAAAGATCTGAAGATCTCAACCTCTCTAAGTGGCTTCAAACATCTGCTAAGTTTCTGGCAAAAACCAATGCAGACATGTTCTTTTTTTAACATTCTACTGTACATTGCCTTACAACCTAGCTGTTTTTGTTTCAGTTTTTAATACCATTTTCTTTCACTTGTTCTTCTCAATTTGTATGCTTCCTTTATGATTGTCTACTGTTGATTTTGTGGTCTAATGTTGTTATCACTCTTTGTTAAAGTTAAGGTCTCTCTTTTAAATGAGTCCCCAAGGCTCAATGGGATTGACCTGTATAAATAAATGTTGAATAAATATAGAGACCTAGCTAGTCAGGGAACACTGCAGGCCCTCAACATGCAGCCATTCTCTCTCAGTTTTCTTCAATACATAACTCAGGTCACACATCTTTGTCCAGTACTTTACAGTCATTTCAATTCTCACATAAAGGTTTTATCGTATGCAAATCATCTCACAGGCAACAAAGCAAATAAAAGCTCTTGCATCAGAACAAAATCTAATCTTGTTTAACTATATTTCTACCAATTATCAGAAACTTTAGTCCATTTCATCCACTTTCTGTACACACACATACTTTATGAGCCAAAATGTTTTGTCATAAGGTTCATTGTGGAGTGAAAAGGATACCAACAGCTGTTTGGAATTTAACTACCTGTCCATCATTTCACTCTGATCTATATTGATGGGGTCTCTATATCTATGATGTCATGCATGCATATCTTTACTCACTTGATGTCTCAAACTGAGCCTGCTCTGGTTTTGCCACATGCTGTTCAAGGCAAACTTCTGTCGTAAACTTTTGTCAAATTTGTTTACTGCCACGACAGCTGGCAGTCCATTGTCTCCACCACAATCAGTAAGTCAAAAGGGCAAGTTCAATGAAAACGCCTCTGGACTGCATCCAGACTTGCAGACTTTCAGGGACTGACAATTTCCTGATCTTACTCAAAACTTAGCACTCAACACAACAAAGGTCCTCCCTCAGACTGTAAAGTCCCCAACGTTTCAGAGTTAAGCCTTTCTGATTCGGGTTGTTTTCACACCTGATAGTCCGGTAGACTCGGTTCAGTTGGGGACCAATATTCATAACATTTTGTTACATTTGAGCTGGTGCGTTTGCATTCACACTGCACTGTGCAGTCAGTCAACCTGTTAAACCAACCTATTCCCCTGCTCGCCTGTGGGGACGCTGCACCAAGAACTATTGAAAGAAACGACACAAAAACCTTTGAAGACACTTCTTCTTCTTCTTCTGGAAATAAAAACAAAAACGGAGTGGCATTAAGTTTTAGGAGTTATATTTTGTCATTTTTCAAAAATGGACTCAGCATGAGCAGAAGATGAGACAGAAGACCATGGAGAATATTGTTTTTCATACAAGGCAGCTGACGGCTCCATATGAGGTCAGAGAAATGCGTGTTTGTTTGCCCTGCGCTGTACTCCACTTCTTGCTTGTGGAGCAGGGCCTGGTCTGTTTACATTCACACTGTACTCGAACCGCGCTGGAGTTCTTTTCTACCGGACCGAGACCTAGGTTTTAGCCCGGGCCAGAGTTCGCCTTTTTGTTCCGTGAGAGAGTTCGATGGCACATTCACACCTCTCCAAACGAACCAGACTTTCTAGAAAAACAAGCTAGAGTTTGATTAACGCGGACTAAACAGGGCTGGTGCGAATGCACCCTTAGTCTTTCATCCGGTCAGTCTGTTGGCCTCGTAACAGATTTTCTGAACCAAAACAGCACCCACTGAACCCTTAACTTCACAGTGAAATCTAACCCCCTCAAATATTAATGTCCATAATTTGTTTAGACAAAGTCTCAACTGGTCAGTTCAGAGTCAAAGATCATTTGGGTCCCAGCAGTGACAATCATGGACTCCTGCAGCCAGCCCCTCTTCTCTCTAAAAATCTATGTCGAGATTGAAGGCTGGAAGTTTGCCACGCCAGGCTGAACAGATGTCTGGCCTGAAAGTCCAAAATGGTCACCTGAGGGACCCTGCTCTCTGTGCCAAAATTGTTGTGAAAAAAGGAGATTCCCAAACATACCAAGGTGTAGTTCATCAGATTTATTTACAAAGCTTTGAAGAGCAGTGCAGCATTCACAGAACATGCAATTACAAGATTACACTGTTATCAATGTTCTCATCCATGTGAAATCATGACCCACTCTAACTCCCTGAACTGGACAAGTTAGCTTTATAGACTAATCTTCCAGCCCAGCCCTCTGCACCTCCTCTCCATGTCCGAACTGTCATCAAAAAGGTTCGCTGCAGACAGGAAGGGGTGGATCTGCGTCAAGTACTCTGCTTGAGACACGTCACCATATCATATCAACTCTGTCATATCAATATCACATCAATCAGCCTTTGAGGATATCAAAACAACCAGTTCTTTCTGTTCCTCACTGACTGGTCACAGTAGGAGTGATTACACGGGACCCTAAATATCACATATCACAACATCAGCAGGAGAAGAACATTGCAGAACATTCCCGCAGGAGCGTTATTGATCATGATGAGTTCAAATAATACACATTACACTGACAGAACCACCTTGTGAACCGTATTAAAAACAGGTTCAGTCATTTAGAGCATTTTCAGTGACATCTAGTGGTTAAATGGGAAACAGCTAAAAAATGTGAACTTGTGATGAGTGGGGTTTGTGTGAGTTATGCATTTTTGTGTGGTATAAATTGATTGATGGGTCAGTTCTGTAAATGTATGTGGTCAAGGGGTTGGGATAAAACATGACTTGGAATGCAGATGATACAAATCTGATGGAATGGTAGGTTGTGCTTGTGTAACTACAACTCAGCATTGACTGGTTTGAACTAGTCACATAAGACAAGATAAGATAAGATAAGATAAGGTAAGATAAGATAAGATAAGATAAGGTAAGATAAGATAAGATAAGATAAGATAAGATAAGACAAGATAAAATAAGAAATGACAAGGGACATTTGAAATGATTTCATGATTCAGCAGTGGCTGTTTCAAAAGTCCAAACCAATGAAAGATTTGAAGCAGTGGCTTAAGAACAATGCAGCCTTGAGATTGAAGCTTGTATCAGAGCATGAGTAAAAGTGCCATCACTATTGTTGTGTAACTTTTATAGTTTTCTAAACAACAAATCTAATTTTCAAAAATGTTCCTATAAATGATGTTCATATCCTTAAAACTTTGTGTTCTTTGTAATTTTCTCAGCATACTTGCTCCATAATTGTCTTCATATGTCTTGTTTTCTCTCTGTGCGTCCTTTTTCATTTTGTATTTCCCTGTGAGTCTTTTTGTCTTTTCGTGTTCCACTTTCAAGTTTTTTTTTCTTGTCCTAAACACCCACGTTTTTGTACTTGCATGAGAGGAAAAGCATATAAACTTAAAAAAGTTAAATAAACACATGTAGATGTTACATTAGTTAAGTGTGAATAAAATATTGTAATCGGACAGTTTATGTGTAGTGCAATATTTCCTAAGTAAGTGAACACTGAAAGGTAGAGTGAGTATAACCCTTAACACACTTTACACAAAATAATACAGTATTTTTAAATAATACGAAAAAAAAACCTACTTCATTCAGAACGTTAGTTATTAGTATGTTGTAAACTGGATTCATACAATATAAAAGAATTTGCACAAAACTGTGGTGACAAGAATTTGAAGAATATAACAGAACATAATAGTTTATTAAATATCTAATGGTTGTAATAAAGTAAAGGTTACATACTACATAAATATAATATATATAAACTATAAACTATATATAAACTGTAAGGTACATAGCAGGTATGGTTAGCAGAAGTTTAACTTGGTGTATAAAATATAAATTTGCTAAAGACAATCTGATGTATTGTTGGAAACAAGTTTGTCCACATGATACTGTATGCAATTTGATTGTTTCTTAATTTCCTTCCTTCTGATTTCCTCTCCCTGTTTTTTTATTTTTTACTTTTGCTTTCTGTAGTTTCATCCTGCATTACCACCTATAAGAAACCCCCTCCACCAGTGCCACCACGAACCTCCACCTGCTCCACGTCCTCCAAGCCATATATCTCCATCACGGCCCAGAGCAGTACAGAGTCTGCACAGGTACTGCAGAACAGCTCCGAGCTCCACTCATTCACTACTTGACATGCTGACTTCTGCAATGACCAGTAAACAGAGTGTGTGGGTGGGGGGAGGCGAGAGTTGGACAAAGTTCTAACATAACATATTGTTACTCCACTGACATTTTTTATTGAAGAGCAATTAAACTTAATTGTGTAAAAAAATCGGTCTTTTTTTTATTTAGTTTAACTTAAATATTTATTGATTTACTTTTTATTGTACTTAAAAATCTACTTACTTTAAGTAAAGTTACTTAGTTACTTTTCTTTTTAAAGGAGTATCTCTTCTGCATTGCACAAAAGACAAAATTATTATTTATTTATTTATTTATTTTTTCTTAAATGAATGACATAGTCTCCCAATTTAGGAAGCTAGCCAAACATGCATATGCAGAGCTGTGCTACGTAAGTAACATGGCAGGATATTGCTAAACAAAACGATTCGACTCAGGTAAAACAAGCCAATATATTACAATCAAGCATAATAAATATTGTTAATAATAACCTCTACATATTGTTTCAATAAACCAAACTGGACGAGGAAACCTTGGACAGTCTGGAGAGATACGTGGACGAGTGTTTTGAAAACATCGTGATGGGTAAACCACAAAAAAACACAGCATCCACGGCTACACCAACTCCTAAACGCACGCGTTCGGAGAGCTCAACCAGCACGTCCACCTCTCCAGAGAAAAGCTTCACTGATGTCCTGGGCTCTATGGACAAGAAGCTAACCAGCTTAGATGCCCGGCTGGCCCTGGTGGAGGTTCTCCACAAGGAGTTTCAAGCACTGAGGGAGTCTCTGGAGTTCAGCCAAGCTCAGGTGGCGTCGCTCGCTGCAGAGAACCAAACTCTGAGGGGTAACGTCAAAGAACTCACCGAGAAGATGTCGCAACTGACCGGAGAAAACAGGAAAATGAAGGAGTCCATCCTGGACATTAAGGCTCGGAGCATGCGAGACAATCTTGTCTTCTCAGGGATCCCAGAACGAGAGGATGCTGAAGTTACGATCCGTGAGTTTATCCAACATCAGCTGAAACTCCCAAGTGAGATGGTAAAAAAACATCACATTACATCGTGTTGACCGGCTCGGAGGTAAGAAGCCCGATAACAAGCGACCTCGGCCAATAATAGCTAAATTTGAACACTACTGTCACGATCCAGGGTTTTGGATTCAAAATAAGCCAGACACAGGAGTGCAAAAATTAAGAACAGCTTTTATTAATAAGGCTGTTGATAGCTGGAGTCAGGGTCCAAAGGGCAAAGCAGGAGTCAAACACAGGGAGTCAGTGGTACAAGGGGTAATCCAAAAGGGTGATCCTTGAGTCGAGCTCAAAGACTGAAGAGGAGGTTGTTATAAGATTCCCTGCTTTCTCCTCCAACAACCTCCACTCTGCAGCTAATCAACTGATTGACTACACCTGGTTCCTGCCATCAAGACTCCACACCCCTGCTCTACTTAAGCCACAACCTGACGTTCAACCAACGCTCGAACATTAATTACCTCTGGTAAACTGTGACAGCCAGTACAATACTAGACTTTGACTCGTCTGCACTAACCTGTCTGTCTTCTCCCTGCTTGTCCAGCTCTGCTCCAGTCATCCAGCTTGTCGGACCTTCTCCTGCCTGCCTCTGGTTGCCAAACCCTGCACATCGAGATCACACTGAAGGATAACACTCAGACCATTCCACCAACTCTCAGCAACAGTAAGATACTTACCTCTTTGGACCTCCCGGATCTCGTGGACTCTTATCTTCAAGGATCGTCTGTACCCACGTTCACGACAGTAAGGCCTCCTTTATCCATCTTCAAATATTCTGAAAGGATCAACAGACTCCGTTACTCACCGCTCTCCCCTCTCTCTCCCACAGCCAAACACACCAACTACGCTGTAAATAAACTACCTTTTTTGTATTCCCTTGTCCTTGTGTTTTTGGTCTGCCATTTGGGGTCATACTTATCAAACAATATGTTACTCATAGTCGTTATTCTTGGCCATTCCTCGACATACCTCGAGAATGTTTACGGATCTCAACGGAGGACACAAGCTGATTATCCCATTCTTATCAGAACTCTTACAGTGCCCTCGAGAGCATCTATGGAATAGCTTACCGCTCTCGTCGTTTCCCTCTGCAGAATGTCTACGTCACTATGTGCTTGTTTGTACGAGGTGTTTTTTTAATATCAGTTTTTTCTTCTCAGGCAAGAAAAAAAAAAG
>NC_056506.1:6191769-6245981 GCF_014905685.2 Nematolebias whitei | reverse complement strand
GTTTTTGGTCTGCCATTTGGGGTCATACTTATCAAACAATATGTTAGTTGTTACCGTGAACAGAGAGGCAGAACAGAACCAGATGACGAGCAGGCAAAAACAGGAAATCCAGAAGGCAAGGCGTGAGGTCGAAAATCCAATAAAACAAGGCTTGAGGTTCAGGCATGAAACTATGAAGGCTTGAAAATCAGGGACCATGGAAGGTGTAATAATCTAGCCCTGGTGGAGAGGGAGAATGGATCTTATAAACGGTGCAGAGCAGGTGAACCAGATGAGCTGAACAGGTGAGTGGAATCAGGGCTGACTGCTGTGATAGGCTGAGGGGGTGTGGTGAACTGTTAACTGACAGGAGCAGATGTGAGCAATGACAGGAGCTGAGGGATAAACAAAACATGAAGGAGAGGGGCAGAAAACATGGCATGTCATGAAGGGGCAGGGAAGTGAGCAGATGGGGGGCCAGCGGGGGCCACTGATCATGACAACGAGAAGAAGATGATAAAGGTCTCATTTCCAAGTACAAGTAGATGGAAATGATTATACATATTTTAGAGGAAATGTGCAAACAGGAAATATCTAAGAAGGCTTATCTCCTGTCTGTAGCTTCTTCTGCTCCAAAAACTGTCTCTAAATGTTACCAACAAGCCGTTGGGACCACAAGCTAACGGGTACGGGTGAAGGACTTACACTGCTGGAAAACACATCTTGAAAGACACAGACAAAGACACATGAAAGAACCTCGGTTTTCTGTAAATTTAATTTATATCCCTATTATGTGCCGAATGTCCTGAGTAAGGAGAGGAGATTAGGTAGGCTGACCAGGATTAGATAAAGTTACGAGCACATCGTCAGTGTACAGGCAGACTTTGTGCATTGTGTCTTTAATATTTACACCTATGATGTTCTTGTGTTCTCTATTGGCCTGTGCTAGAGGCTCAATAATAAGTGAAAATAGGGTGGGACTAAGGGGGCACCCTCGACAACAACCCCTTTCCAATTGTATTGTATCTGATAAGTCTCTATTGATCTTAATCCTAGCAGCGGGTGATTATATAGAGACTGAAAGCAACCTATACATTGATTATTAAAGCCAAATCTTTCTAAAGTTAAATAAAGACAGTTTCATCTTACTGAATCAAATGCCTTTTCAGCATCTAAACTGACAGCTATTGATTCTGTGTTGTTTATTTGATCTATGAGGTGAAGAGCTCGTCTCACGTTGTCATTAAAGCAGTTGTGAAGCAGCGGGGTGATTAAATGTTGGAAGTAGTACTGAGAAATGACATAATTTGTCTTTTTGTGATGGGATGGCGAATGTGCTGTACAGCGTCCGCCCTTTTATCTGATAAAGTGTGAGAGCACTGGGACAGCACATAACCCAGAAAGGTGACAGTTAGTTTAACAAACTGAATTTTGGAGAGGCTGGCACTGTGCCCCTTAGAATGTAGATGATTTAATAGCAGGACCATGTCCTCAGTGCACTGAGTCTGGGTTGGGGAACACAGGAGAAGATCATCCACGTACTACAAAAGAACAGAGCCAGGGGTCAGAACCAGATCATCAAGTGAGGCCTTAAGGGTGGCATTATAGATGGTTGAACTTTCACAATAGCCCTGGTACAACCTTGTGAAGGTGTAAGGCTTGCCATCAAACTCAAATGCAAACTAGAGGATGACACAAGAGTGGATTTTCAATCCTGTCCTGTCCTGGTCCCAAAGAAAAAATCCTGTCCTGTCCCACTCCTGGTAACATGACTCCTGCTCCTGTTCAGAATCACTCCCACTCCTGTCCTATTTTTTTCTCTTCATTAAATTTTTAGGAAATACATTGAATTTGATTTGATCTTCTACCCATTCCTGTTTAAATTACTTTGTGTTCTACAGTTCTATTTCAAAAGATATGGCAACAGGAACAGTTCATCTGTGGTGAAATAGAGACATTTATTGTCTTAATCCAAACAAAAACCTTCACTAAAGGGCACAAAACAAATAATACATGGCCTGTAGTCCATATAATTTTTCTACGGAGGATCAGCTGCTGAGTTCCTGTTTCTAGATCTTTTGAAGGTCAGTTACAGTAAAAACAAAAAATCTAAACCAGTACATGGGTCACACCATGTCTACCTTAGATGAAAGAACCCAAACATAACAAGTTACATTTTACTAATTTATTGAGCAATTTTTTCCTTTAAACAGTGACATTACTGTCATGTTTTAAAACGTTTAAACAAAAAAAGAAAAATAATGTACCAAGCAGAGAACTCAACAAATAAAATTGCTTAAAGGCATTATTATACATTGGACGACATTCTCAAGAAGTTCAGTCTATGTGGTTGAGGTAACGAACTTGTTTGGGCGAAGCATGATGTCGTGCATCTTACCAGACTTCAGAGCATCATTTACAGACTGGATCATTGCGCGTCTGGTGTTCCACCTCATCTCTCCACAGCTTCAGTGAACAGTCCAGCACCTTGTGTAACCTAAAATTGAAAGAAGACAGTGCACAAGTCAAAATAGGGTTACCGTGACTACAAATTACAATTTGTTGGTCTTTCTTTAAAAAAAAAAAAAAAAAATGTCATCAAAAACAAGAGATTTACAATTGAAATTAAGTGAAGAAAATGTGACATTTGCAAATATAAATTACAGTAGCTCAATTTTTCTTTATTTATTTCACTTATCATATTTTACAATTATTTAAACAGCCTCACAGAGGCTTAGCCAGGCAGAGATTGCAAGATTTTATGGCTCTTACCTGCTCTTAAAGATTTAAAGATAAAGATCTTTAAGTTGGGATCAGCCAGAGCCTGAATCTGTGGATATAAAGAAGAACACACAAGAAGGGGTGAAAGAACCTAATCGACTGTTGGAGCTAACACTAGCCCAATGTAACTCTTATGTTTGCTAAGTTAATCACAATCCAGTGAACATTACCTCCCACAAGTGTTGAAAGTTATCGAGGTTTAGGAATCTCAGGTGAGCAATGTTGTATTGTATCTCTGGACTGACAAGTCTGCCATCAGCCAAGACCTTTATGAGACCTTAGTGCAAAAACACTCTAACCTCCAAAGACTTTTCATTTCCCAAACGACTTAAGATTGTCTTGTTCCTTAAAAACTGGGTATTTGTACCTTCAGGCTTAAATGGAACCACAGAGAACTGACTCGCTCATTTCTTGTGGGCCCAAACTTACCACACTTGCTATACATAGGCTGTGACATTTTAGTCCGACATGTTGTTTGGATGGACACCATAAATTATGTTGTGTGGCCACTGACAACCATTCCTCAAAACACCCCTGTACTTGATTGAGACAACCTCAGATCTAGACAGACAATTCCTGAAGTTCATCAGGGAGGGAGCCTACAAGCAACAACTGAAACCACCTCCGCTTTTGCTCAAAAGCATCTCAATGAAGCGGCTGAAGGACGCAAAGTCTACTACGACCAAAAAGCCTCCCATGAAGAACTTCAAGTGGGGATGAAGAGCTGGTACTACATGTTTGCCCCAGTCACTGGACAGAAAGCTTTCCAAACCAGAACACTTGCCCGTAAACTTCTACCAAGGTGGACCGGACCACATCTGATAACGGATACAATGTCCTCAGTTGTGTACCATAACAAGATCAGCAAATGTCAGAAATAACCTATCTTTAAGGGTGTTCACCAAAACCAGATCAAGCCACACAGGGCTTGAACTAAAACAACAAATGGTAGAGAAGCTTCGGATGACCAAAACATAGGCTAAACAAACTATTAAGAAGGTAAAATCCCTTATCCTTCTAAAAGTAGAGCCTTAAACTCACAAATCCTCAAACAAATAGGTAAGGCAAAACACCTTAGACCTAATAACAATAAACTTTAAATAGAAAAATCAACTTTTCTTGACCAAAATATCAGACTAGAAGCAAAGCAACTATCAATTGGAAAACATTATTCATTCAACCTTTATTTAGACAGGTAAATCCCATTGAGCCTCAAGGACTCATTTACAAGAGAGACCTGATTTCAACAAAGAAATATGACAACAATAGACAACAACAACAACAATAAACAATTATAAAAAGTAATACTGCGGTTTTTTTTTTGGTTTTTTTTTACCAAATAGAATGGCTAAAAGAAAAAGGTAAAAAAAAACAAACAAAAAAAAAAAACAGCTAGATTCTAAGGCAAATGTAGAAAACTAAAAACAGGAACATGTCTGCATTGGTCCCTGCCAGGAGTCCAACAGATTCTTAAAGCCACTTAGAAAGGTCCAGGTCGAGAGCTTCAAATCTTTTTGTAAGATATTCCAAGAAACAGGAGCGGAGTAGGAGAAGGCACTTTTGCCTAGTTCAGTCCTCATTGAGGGAACACTGCAGGTAATAATGTCCTGAGAGCGCACGCTGTAGCTGCACTCACGCAGAGACATGTAGGAGGAGAAGTATGAAGGCAGCAGACCAGGAAGTGATTTAAAGATGAAAATGTACCAGTGAGAGAGTCTGCGTGAAGTTAATGATGTCCAGTTAACCAGTGAATACAGGGTGCAGTGGTGGGTACGATAATCACAGCCAGTTATGAATCTTAGTGCACCATGATAGACAGCATCCAACATCTGCAGGGTTCTTGTAGGAGCGTTCATGTAAATAATGTCACCGTGATCAATGGAGGGAAGGAAGGTCACAGATACAAGGCGTTTTCTAACATTCAGGGTTAGACAGGATCTGTTTCTGAAAAAGAAACCCAGTTTAACTTTCAGTTTCTTTACCACGTTTTCCACATGGAGCTTAAAAGAGATGTGAGTCAACCAAGATACCCACATATTTATAGGAATCAACAAACTCAATAGGAACACCATTTGAGGATAAAATCGAAGAAAGAACTGCTGGGACCAACTTCCTATTTGAAAAAAGCATCCCTTTGGTTTTGTCGGCATTTAGGACAAGTGTGAGGCGGAACAAATCTTTCTGGATGATGTTGAATGCAGATTTCAAAAGCTGGAAAGCCTTAGCAACAGTTTTAGCTCGGCAATAAACAACTGTGTCATCAGCATAGAAATGTATGGATGCATTAGGGATGTTTTACCTACATTATGTATGTAGATTGTAAAGAGGGTGGGTCCTAAGACTGAGCCTTGTGGTACACCATTGTTGACTGTTAAATAACTGGAGGAAGTACCATTATGTTGAACACATTGCCTCCGGTCTGAGAGATAGTTAGAGAACCAACCAATATTGTGTTCTGAGAAACCGATTTCTGAGAGCTTATGACACAAGATGTTATGATCCACAGTGTCAAAAGATTTAGACAGGTCTAAGAAAAGTGTAGCACAATAATCCTTAGCATCCAGTGCTTCAACAACATCATTAAGAACCTTCAGTGAAGCAGTGGTTGTGCTGTGTTGTTTCCTGAAACCAGATTGATGTGGAAGTAAGATGTTAAATGAGTCCAGGTAATTTTTGATTTGAAAGTTTATCAGTTTTTCTAGAACCTTGGCTAAAATGCAGAGTTTAGAGATTGGTAGATAGTTGTTCAGTGAGGTGGGGTCACCTCCCTTCAGCAAGAAGAAGAAAGAAAAAAATATAAATAAAGAAAGAAATAATATATAAATAAATAAAGAAAGGAAGGAAGAACAAAGGCTGTTTTCCAAGCGTCTGGGATGGAGTTTTGTCTTATGGAGAGATTGAAGATGTGGGTCACAGGGACTGTGATGATATGAGCAGCCAGCCTTAAGAAATAAGGTGGAAGTTCATCTGGACCTGCAGATTTTTTAGGATCAAGATCTTTTAACAGTTTATTGACCTCACTGACTGAGAACGGAGAAAAAGAGAAGGTGTGATTAACTGAGGATTGACTTGTAGGAGGGATTTGATTTGTAGAAGTTTGGTTATTAGGGGAAATGGCAGATTTTTTGTTAGTAACTGTGTCAAATAAAGAACTAGAAGCAACAAAATGTTTGTTGAAACAGTTCAGGATCTCGTGCTTATTTGACACAGGAACAGAGTTAACGAGAAGTTGTGATGGGAGGTCAGATGATTGGGGGGTGCCTGAGAGAGATTTGATGGTTTTCCAGAATCTGTTAGGGTCATTTAGATTTTTGGAGGTCTGAGATAAGAAATAGTTGCGTTTTGCTGCTTTGAAAGCAGTTGTACATTTATTCCTCATCTGTCGAAAACTCAACCAATCATTGTCCGTGTCAGATTTTCTCGCTGTGGCCCAAAGATGATCTCTCCTGTGTAGGAGGTCAGCTAGCTCTGGAGTAAACCAGGGGCTGTCTCGTCCCTTTATTCTGAACTGACGAAAAGGAGCATGTTTGTTCACCAAATAAATGAAGCTATTATGAAAATAGTTCCAAGCGGAGTTCATGTCATCAGTTAACAGAATACGATGCCAGTCAAAGTGAGACAGATCCCAGATGAATGACTGTTCACAAAAATGTTTCAGATCCCTTTTTTGAATTAATCTGGGCTTAGTAGGTGGAAGTTTAATATCTCTCAAAGCCGCTGTCACACAACGATCACTCAAGATATTGGAAAATACACCTGTACCAGGGAATTTGTGAGGCATATTAGTTAGAAACAGGTCTAAAATGGAGGATTTTCCAGGCCGGTTTTTGTTTAATCTAGTGGGAGAGTTGATCAGTTGGGTAAGATTGAGAGACAGGCAACATTCCTTGTATTTATCACAGAGAGGGGTCGACTTACCCCAATCAATGTTGAGGTCTCCAGCCAAAAGGATCTCTTTGAATTTTAAATTACTAAGCAATTCCATCAGGGCAGACAGAGCCTCAGGTGTTGCTGAGGGTGGGCGGTAACAACAGACTACAGATAAGATCTGGCCTCCATTCAAGGTGATGTCTACAGCTAAGGCTTCAAACTGGTTTGGAATTGTTTTAGAAGACACAAGACTAGCAACCAAAGAATCTCTGATGTAAACAGCAACTCCACCCCCCCCCCCTTTTTTTTTGACGATCACAGCGGTAGATGTTCAATCCATTGATTGCCAGGTCATTATTGAGTACAGATTTGTTGAGCCAGGTTTCAGAGATGAAGATTACATCAGCCCCAGAAGAGCTGACCAGAATTTTCAAGGCATCAAGTTTTCTCAGAAGGCTACGAGCGTTTACATGCAGAAAATGAAGCCCAGACACGTTCTTAAAGTCATTTGGTGTCAAATAAATAGTGGGGGGTCCAGGGTTGGGCTGAATCCCTGAGAGCAGTAACAACATTATTATCAGATAATTTCTTGAGTTTTTTATGACTGATGTGTAATTACAGGAGTTAACAGTGTGACAATTAGCCCCCATAATTGAACCATGAGAAACATTAATGACGACGCGATCATTCAGGACCCAAAAACAGTGAAAGTTGCAGTGATGGGCAGATTCAGGTGTATTAACAAGATTCAGTGACTCCAGATAATCTGAGAACTGAAAATAGTGACAGTAATATGAATGATGCAGAAAAGTGTCAGACCATAAAATGTCACAGTTCAAATGGGCAAAGAAACTCGACGTGGTGGCCCAACTGCAGTTTGAGTTGGGCTGAGGGGGGCTCTGGCCCCCCAGTGAAGATAGATGGATGCTCCCATGGGAAACAGAAACTGGGTCCATAATCAACAGGCCGAAACAGAAACAGATAATTCGCAGCAAATAGCAGAGCGAGCTGCCAGAAAATCCTCCTGAAGTGAAAGGCATGATCCTAGCTGGTTTCAGATCAACAGGTGCCAACAGCGTGATCCGTAATAAAATTAATTGTTATCTAGGTGAGTTTGGATTGATGGAGGCCTGAACAACTCCGATACAAACTCCGAACTTCTCTCGAGCACAACGCAGCCCTGCTCCTTCACGTTGCTCCTTCACGCTGCTCCTTCACGCTGCTCCTTCACGCTGCTCCTTCATGCTGCTCCTTCACGCTGCTCCTTCACACTGCTCCTCCACTTCTCTGCACGACACCTCCGCACCCGACAGCACGAGAGGCACCCCCGGTGAAAAACGAGACTGACCGGAGAGTCTGAGGCTGAAGTCGACACTGGTCCAGACCGGTTCTGCTCCAGTCAGGCTCCGGCGCTCCACAGCACGAGAGATGAAGAGGCTGAAGATGTCCCTGGCCCGGTTCTGCTCCGGTCCGGCGGCCTGGTCTGGCGGCCCAGTTCGGCGGTGCTTCAAATCATCAGCACATCTCCTCAAGGTGAACACAGCGATTTCACGGAGGTGGACAGTCCTTCGCTAAAAGTAAGGGGTTGCTCACTGAAGCTGAGACCTTCTCTATTAAAGACGAAGCCCCACACAGCCACCTCGGTTCGGTTCTGATCCAGTTCGAGGGTCACAGGTACACTTCCCCCACACCTATGAGGACACCACGAGGGCCAGCTCAGAAGAAAACCAGCGAAATACTACCCGGCGATTTTTGTCGGAACCAGGTAGAACCACAAAGGTCCAGATGAGAGATCATTTAAGTCCAGAGAGAGAGAGAAAAAACACCGGACTCCCCAGCTCGAGGGGTCACATGGCCGGCAGGGTGCGCTCAGAGTGACCGGTGGGGTGGGAGCGGCCGGTCCTGGACCAAAATATATTTTTGGACGGTCCCGTCCGGCTCTCTGAGTCACTGAACACCGAATTCGGTTGGAAGGGGGACCAACTTTAGTCCGGTTAGAAAAAAACATGTCAGTTTGATCATAAAAGACTGCAGAGAAGCCGGAGGGAGCTGCCGTCCATCAGCTCGCCGGAAGTGAAGTGATTATAACCTACAAGTGGGGGTTGAATGACTTCCGGTTGCCGTTGAGATTATATGTTTGGTGTCATACTCAGCTGCTCAGTGTATTAAAAGTTTTTTTTTTTTAAATCCACTCAACACTAACCACATTATAATAATAATTATTCCAACAAACAGAATCGTTAGACATAGAAGCCCAACCATTATCTATATCCCTAAAATGTGTAACTCATAAAGACCCATAATACCCAACTTCCATTTTTTTATTTTTTTATTTCCCAAATTCTCCTATTGCATGCTTATTCCCATTTAACATTTAATCATTAGCCTATACATCCTCTATGCCACAAATGTATATACAAAATCAGTGGCGTTATAATCCCCTATTTTTTTTATTGTTACTTTGTTTAAGTTTACTGAAGAAATTTAGAACAATATTAGTTGTCAATAGATTTGACATTTGACTTGCATGTTTTAAGATTTATTTTACTTATTCAAATTATATACACAAATAGTATACTGAGTTGGCACTAGCCATCAGATGAACAGTCCAGTCTAGAACATTGTTCCTGGTCCACACCCTCATCCTTGGTCTACTTCACCATGCCCTCCAGAGGACATCGTGGACGTCAATTGGACAACTTTTATTATTTCTCTTTCCCTTTTTGTGGATTTATCCTTTGGACTTTGTGGAATACCCTCAACTTCCTGTTTCATTCTTGGAATTATCGACCGTGACTCTTTGGAATACTCCTAAAGCAAGGACACTGTTAGTTGCGATTCACCAACAAGGTACCCAAGCTGTAAATCCAAGGGCGTCAGAAGCATCCGTAATGTGGGGGGGACACAATGATGTGGGTAGGTGTGTGCGCGCAAAGAAGTGTACACTAATGTACAAAAAAATAGCAGCATTTCACCTAGATTTCCTTTAATTCCACACATTTAAAGCATGTTACTCACCAAGTTTGTGTAAATTCAGCTGTGGGTTTAAAATACATTTTAACTTTAATACACTTTAACACAGTGCGTCAGGTTAGCACCATTTGTGTTTATAGAGAAATAAAAAACATCACCACTGGACTTTTTCACTTGTGTTCAACACTCCTCATCTAAAGGATGTTTCTCACGAAGCTTGAAGACAATAAGGTGTGGGGTTTTAAAGACATTTCAACTTTAATGCACCTGAACACACAGCGTCTCTTACACCTGCAGCGTCTTACAGTGTCACAGTTACTGCTAAGCTAAGATGCTACAGACGTAGTGCTCCTCTCAGGCATCCTCCTAACATGAATATATGTTTATGATCAACCCCCCGGTCAACAACTGCCCACACTAAGCTCACTAAACTGGCGAGCGATCAACACAGAGGTGCCTCCATCTCCTCCACCTGTGCACGTTTTCTGCCAAAGCAGGAGACTCAGTAGCTGCTGCCTGCACAGTTTATGCTCTGTGTGTAGAGGTGGAGGTAACCAGGAAAATCTTGAGTGGAGTTTTAGTGGCTTGAGTATTCTTATATTAATCAAGTGGAATGGATTTGTTCACAAAGAAAGAGAAACTGCGCCGCCTGAACTAATGTTTCATAGTAAAAGTGGGAGGTCCAAATGAACGTTTTTTTTAATGTGGGGGAGACTTGTCCCCTTCACATATAATGGTTGTGACGCCTATGTGTAAATCACAAGTGGGAGAAGGCAGTTTCCAACGTCCCTCAGGGAAGTCCTGACTGGGCCTCAGAGACACTGGATGTATATAAACCCTTCCTCTTCCCTCTGTGCTAATTACTCCCCTTCCTGGGTCAGACAAAATGGCTCCTCATTGGGTCTACCCCTTCACTGGTAATCAATTTTCCTTCCTGAGAAAGATAGACTTTGCATCTCCAAAAGAGTCTGTTTCAAAGAAAAGTTCTGAACTGTGTCATACCCCCAGGACAAAAGAGGTGTAACCACCACACCAGAGGAGGAAGTGGGTCAATAGACAGAGCTCTAAACAGACCACCAGTTGTGTGCCTGTATTGTGTAAAAAAAAATTGTGTGACATGGTCCTGAAGGAGAGACATCCCTTCCGGTGACCACGTGAACCTACAGCGTTTGCATCGTATCCATTGTGGTAATGAGATGGATATATAATGGTAGGAAAAGCCCATCTTAATCTCAATGAAAAGGAATGACTCTCAGTGCCAAATAAGTTTCTAGACATGTTAGTTTACTTTTAAGTTAGTCACAAATCTAGATAAAGTTTACCTAAATTTTAAAATTGGTCCTAAATTTTAGATAACACCTCTCCTCAAAGTTAAAACTATTTGCATCATTCACATTCTGAAATAATTCTATTGGTTTATGCTAGGGATGCACCGATCCATTTTTTTTTTCCCTGATCCGATCCCGATACCTAGATCTGAGTATCGTCCGATACCGATCCAGTTCCGATATCATCATCATCATTGATTTTATATGAGGCTGTAATAATCTTCTCTCAAGTACAATTTGTACAAATAATGCATGCATGTCCAAAAAGGCAACTTGAGGTAAGTTGTATTAATGTTGGATAGGTTTTATAGTTAGAATTAAATTCTGCTAACACAAAACATGTTTCTTTTTATTCCTAGCTTTAAAGTGGATATTAAAGTGATTCATTTAAGTGATTGTTTAAAGTTGTTTTATATTTTATAAGGGGCAGATATAAGAATTTTTTCTTCTTTCTGCACTCTTTTCATTCAACGTTTTCTTTTTGATGATATTTTTTTTTTAAATTTTGTGTCATTTAAATGAATGCATAAATGAATTAAATTAAATAAAATGTTAAATGGCTTCAAACATCTGCTAAGTTCATGGCATAAACCAACAGACATGTTCCTGTTTTTGGTATTTTACATCACTTTATAATGTAGCCGTTTATGTTTTTAATATATATAATTTTCAAATCATATGTTTTTTATGATTGTCTACTGTTGTACTGATAAATATCTCCTGGAGGGTAAACTATATCTTGGCTGCAAGTATCAAGCTGTGAAATTCTTCGTTTTCTACAACTGATTGTGGTTGGTCATTAATTATGATGAGGTTTAGCAACTTCTCTGTAAACATTTGAGCTCCGTGGTTTTAGCGACGTCTTCTTCTTGTTCAGTCCAAAGCAGGCAGCCTGATTTGGGGCAGCCGCGCTCAGTCTGTCCCTCCTCAGAACCTCGGAGACGGGCAGACTGAGCGGGGCAGATTGGACGCGGCTGGCCTGTGTCGAATCGCTTGTTTTGGGTTGAGCAAAGAGTAGCGCCCCGCTGAAGCCACGGAGCTCGAATGTCCATCGTAAAACTAACTTTACCGTGGTTTAATGTGGCGCTATGGCTCTGCAGACATTGCACAATGCTGTCTTGTTTTGTGGTGTTTAGAGTAAAATACTTCCACACAGCAGACATGTTTCGATGAAAAGTTTGTTAGCTGTTAGCAACAGTGCTGCTAACTCAGCCCTCACGTTGTAGCTGCTGCAAACTATGAACTGGATTTCCTGAATGTGAGGCGGGTCTTATTACTCTGGGTTCATGAGACACGCCGCCGTTCAGGAAATCCATTCCAGAGTTTGAAGCCAACATGCAGCGCAACCACAGACATGCATGGATCGCAAATATCGGCAGGTGGATTGGAAAATCCGATACGGAAATTTTGCTGGTATCGGAGGCCGATACGGATACTGGATTGGATCGGCCCCATCCCTAGTTTATGCACTCATATTTCATACTTGCCATAATTCCACACTATTGTTTATTATTCACAAACATGAAAATAAACATTACAGAATTGTGATTTTTAACTGACTGGGTTTTTTGTTTTTATTCAAGTGAGGTGAACACAGTGTTGCCAAGAACTCACTATAATTTTTAATCAAGGTCGGTTCACATTTATTACATAACTTTTGAATGTTTAGGGTAAACACCTGTTAAAAGGTGCATTGTTGGTCCGACTACCTATTTCTCTACAACTGCAAAGGTTAGAGAAGATGGGCCTGTGATCAGAAGGTTGCCGGTTCAACTCAGCAGACCGACAACATCAAATCTGGATGGGAAAAGTGAAGCCCCCCACACTTGCCTCCACCCTAATTTGCCCTACTCTGGACCCTTAAGAAAGGCCTTTTTCCTCCACCATCTGCTTCCTTTGGTGCCCTAGATGCCAGCTCCCTGCTCCTCACAGAGGGTTGTGGTAGCCCAGTGGTCTGTGGTTGTGTCAGAAGGGCATCCGGTGTGAAACAATCGCCAAGTCTTTATGCGAGTTACATCATTGTGGCAACCACTGAAGAAGTGAGCAGCCGAAAGAAGAAGAAAAACATATTCTTGTTTGATGTAAATGGCATTCTTTACACACACACCCCTCCCCCAAACCATCTGTCTTCTTTGTCTAAACTATAAACATTTTGGTCCTAATGTGTCCCTAATCCTTGAGATGTATATTGACCCAGCAAGTCTGGTCCAGTGTTGAGGAGCCGTGCGTTTCTATAGAGAAGTTGTTTAGTTTCTCCAACATTCCTCACGGCACTGAACTGCAGACACCACACCACTCAGTTGGGTTTGGGGTTCCATCAGTGTATGAATGTGATAAAGCTCTGATTAGTCTCATTAGAATGATTTGTTCCATTAGCTTTGTAGAGATCTAGTGGAGTGCTGTATGAATGGGTAAATGAGGACACAGATTGTAGTGTAAAATGCTTTGAGTATCTTGAAATAAGATAGAAAGGCGCTATATAAATACAGTCCATTTACCTTTCTAGCATTTTGCTGCTTTAAGCCAATTTCTGTTCATTTTTGTCTCTGTTTTAGCCTTTTATTCTCTCGTTATATCAGCTTAGTTTTAGCAAGTTTGTTCAGTGAAGTCATTCAGCATTACCACCATAATTTTGCAGAAAATTTTAATTCCTCTTGTCAGATCAGTTTTTTTTTTTTGCTGTACTGATACATCGGTTATCAAAGGTTTCAATTTAGTTTCTGTTTTCTTCAAACATGTAAATGCCATAATTATTTCTGAATTAGGTATGCATGATATGGGATTTTTGGCCGATATCCGATATGCCGATATGTTAACTTATTTGGCCGATAACTGATGCCGATATTGTATATATGTTCCTTTGTCAGAACATAGCCCTCTTATTTAGGCTTATTTGCTACAAAAATTGTGCAACAGCTGTAAAACCTGGTGACATATATTCAGTAACAGCCATCAGCTCACTTCCGGCGAGATGATGGATGGCAGCTCCCTCCGGCTTCTCTACAGTCTTTTATCATCAAACTGACCCATTTTTTTTTCAAACCGGACTAAAGTTGGTCTTCCTTCCAACCGAATTCGGTGTTGAGTGACTCAGAGAGCCGGACGGGACCGTCCAAAAATATATTTTGGTCCAGGACCGGCCGCTCCCACCCCACCGGTCACTCTGAGCACACCCTGCCGGCCAGGTAACCCCTCGAGCTGGGGAGTCGTTGCACGAAGGTCAGGTGTTTTTTCTCTCTCTCTGGACCTCAACGATCTCTCATTTGGACCTTTGTGGTTCTACCTGGTTCCGACAAAAATCGCGGGTGGTATTTCGCTGGTTTTCTGCTGGACTGGCCCTCGTGGTGTCTTCATAGGTGTGGGGGAAGTGTACCTGTGACCCTCGAACTGGATCAGAACCGAACCGAGGTGGCTGTGGGAGATTTTGTCTTCAACAGAGTCGGTCTCAGCTTCAGTGAGCAGCCCATTACTTTTACCGAAGGACTGTCCACCTCTGTGGAATTGCTGTGTTCACCTGGAGGAGACGCTCCGATGCTTTGAAGCGCCGCCGGACCAGGCCGCTAGACCGGGCCGCTAGACCGGGCCGCCGTACCGGGCTGCCGGACCGGGCCGCCCGACCGGGCCGCCGGACCGGGCCGCCCGACCGGGCCGCCGGACCGGAGCAGAATCGGGCCAGGGACATCTTCAGCTTCTTCGTCTCTCGTGCTGTGGAGCGCTAGAGCCGGACTGGAGCAGAACCGGACCAGACCAGTGTCGACTTCAGCCTCTCTGGTCAGTCTCGTTTTTCACCGGGGGTGCCTCTCGTGCTGTCGGGTGCGGAGGTGTCGTGCAGAGAAGCGGAGGAGCAGCGTGAAGGAGCAGAATGAAGGAGCAGGGCTACGTGGTGCTCGAGAGAAGTTCAGAGTTTGTATCGTAGTTGCTCAGGCCTCCATCCAAACTCACCTGGATAATAATTAATTTTATTCTGGATCACGCTGTTGGCCCCTGTTGACCTGAAACGAGCTAGGACCATGCCTTTCACTTCAGGAGGATTTTCTGGCAGCTCGCTCTGATATTTGCTGCGAATTATCTGTTTCTGTTTTGGCCTGTTGATTCTGGACCCAGCTTCTGTTTCCCATGGGAGCATCCATCCATCTTCACTGGGGGGCCAGAGCCCCCCTCAGCCCCACTCAAACTGCAGTTGGGCCACCTCATCGGGTTTGTTTGCCCATTTGAACTGTGGCGTTTTATGGTCTGAAACTTTTCTGCATCATTCATATTATTGTCACTATTTTCAGTTCTCAGATTATCTGGAGTCACTGAATCTTGTTAATACACCTGAATCTGCCCATCACTGCAACTTTCACTGTTTTTGGGTCCTGAATGATCGCGTCGTCATTAATGTTTCTCATGGTTCGATTATTGGGGCTAATTGTCACACTGTTAACTCCTGTAATTACACTTCAGACACAAAAAACTCAAGAAAATGTTTGATAATAATGTTGTTACTGCTCTCAGGGATTCAACCCAACCCTGGACCCCCCACTAATTACAGCACACCAAATGACTTTAAGAACGTGTCTGGGCTTCATTTTCTGCATGTAAACGCTCGTAGCCTTCTGAGAAAACTTGATGCCTTGAAAATTCTGGTCAGTTCTTCTGGGACAGATGTTATCTTCATCTCTGAAACCTGGCTCAACAAATCTGTACTGAATAATGACCTGGCAATCAATGGATTTAACATCTACCGCTGTGATCATCAACAAAGGGGGTGGGGGGGTGGAGTTGCTGTTTACATCAGAGATTCTTTGGTTGCTAGTCTTGTGTCTTTTAAAACAATTCCAAACCAGTTTGAAGCCTTAGCTGTAGACATCACCTTGAATGGAGGCCAGATATTATCTGTAGTCTGTTGTTAATGTCCACCTTCAGCAACACCTGAGGCTCTGTCTGCCCTGATGGAATTACTTGGTAATTTAAAATTCAAAGAGATCCTTTTGGCTGGACCTCAACATTGATTGGGGTAAGTCGACCCCCCTCTGTGATAAATTCAAGGAATTTTGCCTATCTCTCAATCTTACCCAATTGATCAGGTGTATTTTCCAATATCTTGAGTGATCATTGTGTGACAGCGGCTTTGAAAGATATTAAACTTCCACCTTCTAAGCCCAGATTAATTAAAAAAAGGGATCTGAAACATTTTTGTGAACAGTCATTCCTCTGGGATCTGTCTCACTTTGACTGGCATCGTATTCTGTTAACTGATGACGTGAACTCTGCTTGGAACTATTTTCATAATAGTTTAATTTATTTGGTGAACAAACATGCTCCTTTTCATCAGTTCAGAATAAAGGGACGAGACAGCCCCTGGTTTACGCCAGAGCTAGCTGACCACCTGCACAGGAGAGACCATCTTTGGGCCACAGCGAGAAAATCTGACACAGACAATGATTGGTTGAGTTTTCGACAGATGAGGAATAAATGCACAACTGCTGTCAAAGCAGCAAAACGCAACTATTTCTTATCTCAGACCTCCAAAAATCTAAATGACCCTAACAGATTCTGGAAAACCATCAAACCTCTCTCAGGCACCCCCCAATCATTGGACCTCCCATCACAACTTCTCGTGAACTCTGTTCCTGTGTCAAATAAGCACGAGATCCTGAACTGTTTCAACAAACATTTTGTTGCTTCTAGTTCTTTATTTGACACAGTTACTAATGGAAAATCAGCCACTTCACTTAATATCCAAACTTCTACAAGTCAAATCCTTCCTACAAGTCAATCCTCAGTTAATCACACCTTCTCTTTTTCTCCATTCTCAGTCAGTGAGGTCAATAAACTGTTAAAAGATCTTGACCCTAAAAAATCTGCAGGTCCAGATGAACTTCCACCTTATTTCTTAAGGCTGGCTGCTCATATCATTACAGTCCCTGTGACCCACATCTTCAATCTCTCCATAAGACAAAACTCCATCCCAGACACTTGGAAAACAGCCTTTGTTCTTCCTTTGCTGAAGGGAGGTGACCCCACCTCACTGAACAACTATCTACCAATCTCTAAACTCTGCATTTTAGCCAAGGTTCTAGAAAAACTGATAAACTCTCAAATCAAAAATTACCTGGACTCATTTAACATCTTACCTCCACATCAATCTGGTTTCAGGAAACAACACAGCACAACCACTGCTTCACTGAAGGTTCTTAATGACGTTGTTGAAGCACTGGATGCTAAGGATTATTGTGCTGCACTTTTCTTAGACCTGTCTAAAGCTTTTGACACTGTGGATCATAACATCTTGTGTCATAAACTCTCAGAAATCGGTTTCTCAGAACACAATATTGGTTGGTTCTCTAACTATCTCTCAGACCGGAGGCAATGTGTTCAACATAATGGTACTTCCTCCAGTTATTTAACAGTCAACAATGGTGTACCACAAGGCTCAGTCTTAGGACCCACCCTCTTTACAATCTACATACATAATGTAGGTAAAACATCCCTAATGCATCCATACATTTCTATGCTGATGACACAGTTGTTTATTGCCAAGCTAAAACTGTTGCTAAGGCTTTCCAGCTTTTGAAATCTGCATTCAACAACATCCAGACTGATTTGTTCCGCCTCAAACTTGTCCTAAATGCCGACAAAACCAAAGGGATGTTTTTTTCAAATAGAAAGTTGGTCCCAGCAGTTCTTCCTCCGATTTTATCCTCAAATGGTGTCCCCATTGAGTTTGTTGATTCCTATAAATATTTGGGTATCTTGGTCGACTCACATCTCTCTTTTAAGCTCCATGTGGAAAACTTGGTAAAGAAACTGAAAGTTAAACTGGGTTTCTTTTTCAGAAACTGATCCTGTCTAACCCTGAATGCTAGAAAACGCCTTGTATCTGTGACTTTCCTTCCCTCCATTGATTACGGTGACATTATTTACATGAACGCTCCTACAAGAACCCTGCAGATGTTGGATGCTGTCTATCATGGTGCACTAAGATTCATAACTGGCTGTGATTATCGTACCCACCACTGTACCCTGTATTCACTGGTTAACTGGACATCATCAACTTCACGCAGACTCTCCCACTGGTACATTTTCATCTTTAAATCACTTCTTGGTCTGCTGCCTTCATACATCTCCTCCTACATGTCTCTGTGTGAGTGCAGCTACAGCGTGCGCTCTCAGGACATTATTACCTGCAGTGTTCCCTCAATGAGGACTGAACTAGGCAAAAGGGCCTTATCCTACTCCGCTCCTGTATCCTGGAATATTTTACAAAAAGATTTGAAGCTCTCGACCTTGACCTCTCTAAGTGGCTTTAAGAATCTGTTGGACTCCTGGCAGGGACCAATGCAGATATGTTCCTGTTTTTAGTTTTCTACATTTGCCTTAGAATCTAGATGATTTTTTGTTACCTTTTTCTTTTAGCCATCCTATTTGTAAAACAAACAAACAAAAAAAAAACCTGCAGTATTACTTTTTATAATTGTTTATTGTTGTTGTTGTTGTCCATTGTTGTCATCTTTCTTTGTTGAAATCAGGTCTCTCTTGTAAATGAGTCCTCGAGGCTCAATGGGATTTACCTGTCTAAATAAAGGTTGAATGAATGAAAAAATGATATTCGTAGCACTTTGACATATTACATGAAAAGTGTTAAATGTTATTTATTAGCATTAGTCACCTGCGATGCTGTCTCACTTGTGGAGGCTTGTTCTGGGTTCCTAGCTGCAGACTGGGATCCTCTGCACTCCTGTGCATGAAGGACAGCCTTTTTAATTTCAAAGTTTTTGTTTATCCATTGTGCCGTAAGACTAATCATGCTAACGAGGCTAACACGACGTCCAAATGTCTGTGATAAAACTCACCCAACAAGTCGTGCTATCGGCTGTTAGCTTCTCAATGACATCGGAAATGACAGTTTGTAAGTCGGATAACGTTACGTTGGAAAAATATCTGCAACTGGGGATGATGTAACAAGGCTCAACGTAATACATAAACCTTCGGAATCCGACATCCTCACCAACGAAAAATAAAACTTCCACACCGCCAACATTTCGAATTTTCCTCTCTGCCGTGAGCTCGGGTAGGCACATGTGATGTCACCGCGTTGTGCTGCCGCTGCAACGTCCTCACATTGTGCTGCCGCTTCAGGAAAAAACAGAGTCTTATATATCGGCGAGTTATTTTAATGGAATGGCAGATGTCCAATATTGAATTTTAACGCTAATATCGGCCGATACTGATACCATGCCAATAATATTGTGCATCCCTATTCTGAATAATATTGTTAAAAATATACTTTCTCTCAATTTGTTTTTATCCAATTAATCAGGATGCATACATGGAAGAGGAAGGACCAAGAGGTGATATGACAATCCAGTCAGGGTTGAGTAACTCGACAGAAAGCATCGACAGCATGAAGGCTCTCACTGCTGCCATAGAAGCTGCAAATGCTCAGGTTTGTATCTTTACATCTGGCTACTGATAGCTAAAATCACAGTTAGTGTAAACTTGAAAACTTTGTGTTGTGCAGGCCAAAACTTTGTGATTTGTACTTCAAAGATATTTATCTAAAAAAGTTAAATCTGGTCCTCTGGACATTCAAAAAAACAAAACAAAGCAAATCAACAAAAAAATGTAGAAATGTTTCGTCTCTCATCCGAGAGACTTCCTCAGTCTGAGGAGCTGTATTCAGCTCAGTCTCTTAAATAGCACCGTCTCAGGGCGGATCAACCAGTTTTGCTGCTGACAACCAAAACCAGCTGATCACATGCTCAAGAAGGACCATCAGCATAACAATGGATCATTAGCACACTGATGGCTGTTTACTGTTCACAGAGGGCTGAGTGATACTAGCAATCACAGCATTGTAAGAGGGAGACAGTTGAACACGTAGGCCTCCACCCCTGTTTAATGATGGACGATTTCTTTTCACAAAGATGGCCTCCTTTACTCCTCTCTCAAACCATCGTTCCTCTCTGTCCAGGATGTGAACATCTTCATCCCTGAAAGAGTGACCGCTGGCCTGGAGATGAGTGTAGACCGCAGAGTCCTGGCCTGATGATGTTGATCTTCTGTGCTGGGCCATCCTTTTGGCCAGTGGCTGTTTTGTTTCCCCGATGTAAGACTGATCACAGCCCTCCTGACACTGAACAACATACACAACATTGCTCTGTTTGTGCCGGGGAACTGGATCTTTGGGATGAACCAGTCTTTGCCGTAATGTATTTTGGGGTTTAAAAGCCACTGGGACGTTATGTTTAGAAAATAAACGTCTCAGTTTCTCTGATACTCCCTCAACATATGGAATGACCACTGGTCTGGGTCTGGGTTCCTCCTTTTCACCTGTTGGCTGACTGGAGTCCTGTTTGGGTTTCTTCTCTGCTTTCAGGAAGGCCCAGTTAGGATATATAGAAACATGGGTGTGCTATGGGGTCTCCAGTTTCTCCTATTGTTGCCAACCTGTACATGGAGGAGGTAGAAAAGAGAGCCTTGACGTCCTTTTCAGGGACACCACCAAGTCATTGGTTCAGGTATGTTGACGACACCTGGGTTAAAATCAAATCTCAGGAAGTCCAACATTTTACTGACCACATCAACTCTGTGGATAAATACATCAAGTTCACACGAGAAGATGTAAAAAATGGCAGGTTGGCTTTCTTGGACTGTGAAGTCTCAGTCTCTGATAGAGGACATTTGCAAACTGAGGTGTACCGCAAACCCACACACACAGACCAGTATTTGCAGTTTGACTCCCATCACCCTTTGGAGCACAAGTTAGGAGTCATCAGGACTCTGTATCACAGAGCAGACAGCGTCCCCACTAGCTCAGGAGCCAGGCAGAAGGAGAAATCCCACACAAGACAGGCTCTAGAGCAATGTGGATATCCTAACTGGGCCTTCCTGAAAGCAGAGAAGAAACCCAAACAAGACTCCAGTCAGCCAACAGGTGAAAAGGAGGAACCCAGACCCAGACCAGTGGTCATTCCGTATGTTGAGGGAGTATCAGAGAAACTGAGACGTTTATTTTCTAAACATAACGTCCCAGTGGCTTTTAAACCCCAAAATACATTACGGCAAAGACTGGTTCATCCCAAATATCCAGTCCCCCGGCACAAACAGAGTAATGTTGTGTATGCTGTTCAGTGTCAGGAGGGCTGTGATCAGTCTTACATCGGGGAAACAAAACAGCCACTGGCCAAAAGGATGGCCCAGCACAGAAGAGCAACATCATCAGGCCAGGACTCTGCGGTCTACACTCATCTCCAGGCCAGCGGTCACTCTTTCAGGGATGAAGATGTTCACATCCTGGACAGAGAGGAACAATGGTTTGAGAGAGGAGTAAAGGAGGCCATCTTTGTGAAAAGAAATGGTCCATCATTAAACAGGGGTGGAGGCCTACGTGTTCAACTGTCCCCCTCTTACAATGCTGTGATTGCTAGTATCACTCAGCCCTCTGTGAACAGTAAACAGCCATCAGTGTGCTAATGATCCATTGTTAGGCTGATGGTCCTTCTTGAGCATGTGATCAGCTGGTTTTGGTTGTCAGCAGCAAAACTGGTTGATCCGCCCTGAGACGGTGCTATTTAAGAGACTGAGCTGAATACAGCACCTCAGACTGAGGAAGTCTCTCGGATGAGAGACGAAACGTTTCTACATTTTTTTGTTGATTTGCTTTGTTTTGTTTTTTTGAATGTCCAGAGGACCAGATTTAACTTTTTTAGATTCTTCTACCTGGATTATTGAGCATGCATCAGGATAAAGATATTTATGATTTTACAAAATAATTCAGCCTCACTGAACCTAACTCATGGTGTTATTATTTCTGTGCAGGTCCACGGACCGGCCAGTCAGCATGTCAGTAACAGCACCATGATGGTCAGCACACCCAACACCTCAGTCCTGAGCCGGCAAGTTGTTGTTGAAGACCACTGGGATGATTACAAGAAAGAAGCAGTCAGGAAGGGCAAATGTCTCTCCATAGGAATCCAGGTACTGCAGGGTCAAGTTCTGAATTACATTAATATTTTTTGCCCAGTGTTGAAGGGTGATAACGCTTCTACTCATGTCTGTGTGTATATTTGTTGTTTATTCGCTGTGTTAGCAAAACATTTCATGAACTGCTGAACAGGTTATAATTCAATGCAGTTTATTTATATAGTGCCAAGTTACAACAGAAGTCATCTCAAGGCATTGAACAGAAACATTCATATATATAAAAAAACAAGTTAAAATTATTTATCGGAGGAGCAGACTGCTTAGAATTTAACTCCATCACAGAAATAATAAACCATCATAAAATAATTAGCACAGATCTACAGCATATTATCTTTCAGAGTCCATCCATCCATCCATCCATCCATTATCTTTACCCGTTTATTCCATTTTGGGTCACGGGGGTCGCTGGTGCCCATGTCCAGCAATCACTGTGCGAGGGGCGGGGTACACCCTGGACGGGTCGCAAGTCCATCACAGGGACACATAGAGACAAACGAGACAAACAACCATTCACTCTCACTCACACCTAGGGACAATTTAGAGTTACCAATCAGCCTAACATGCATGTTTTTGGTCTGTGGGAGGAAACCGGAGCACCTGGAGAAAACCCACGCATGCACGGAGAGAACATGCAAACTCCACCCAGAAAGGCCCCTGGACCGGGGTTTGAACCAGGGACCTTCTCACTGAGAGGCAGCAGCTCTACCTGTTGCGCCACCGTGCTTCTTTCAGAGTCAATTTAGTTCAAATTTGCTGCCACAGCTTATCAGAGAAATTGTCATAGTCAGTTTTTCTGGTATTTTATTACTTCAAAATCACTCAGGTGCTTCCATTTTACCAATCACCTCTGCTCTATATAATCAGTATCAGTATGCAGTGTTTCCCCTAGATAACTTCCCACGGTGGGGTGCTCATCTCATCCATGATTTTTTCGACGGGGTTGTACCGACAATTTTTGAGCTGGGGGTAGACACAGACACACAGCTGAGCTGCTGTTGTTTGTCCTGGCAATTGTCGAGTGTGGGGGAGTAGGGTTCATCGTGAGGGAAGGGGTATTGTGAGCAGTGCTACCTTTAGATTTTTAGCTAGTGCACCTGTATTGCATGCTGCTAGCTTAACATTACACCAGTGCTGATGGGTGGGCTGGGGTTTTGGTAGGCGGGATGCTCGATTCTGTTAATGGGGTGGGGCGCCCCACCTGTATATTGGTAGGGGAAACACTGGTATATAGTAGGGGTGTAACGGTACACATGGGTGTATTGAAACGTTTCGGTACGGCCTGTTCGGTTCGGTCCATTTGTGTACCGTTTTGGTTATTTTTTCACTCATTAAATTTTATTAACGAGAGATTATGCGCTGCGGAACTAAAATTCCTAAGCGTGTTTCAGCACGGTGCTATTATCTTGCAGCACACGCAGCATTAGCAGCCTAGCATCTTGATGTGGTCTCCTGTTTGGGAACATTATGGCTTTCTTGTTAAAAAACAAGTGAACAAATCCAAAGCTGTGTGTCAACGGTGTTTCACGGAGATTGGATCTGCAGCAGCAACACGTCTAACTTGTTAACGCGCTTGACACAACATCATCTGAACGTGAACATCTCTTCTAGCAGCTTGTTGCAAAGACCATAAGAGCAGCATTTAAACAACCTTTATCAGGTCATTCAGATCAGTCCAAAGCAATAACACAAGCTGTAGGAGTTTTTAAAGCTCTGGATCTACGTTTCTGTTGTTGATGTGCCGGCTTTAAAGTTATTGAGTCCCTCTACAGCATCCCATCACATCAACACTTCAGCCAAAAATTTGTATCAGCACTTTATGTAAAAGATAAAATTGATCATCAACAAGCCCTGGAGCCCAGATTAAAGTCTTGCTACATGATGATGATGATCGAGAGATTCAACCACCTCTTAACAGAAATGATGTCCATTCAAGAAGAGGTATTGTTATTTTATTATTATTATCTAATTAACTTTTTTAAATTTAAAATTATAATTTTATTAACTCTTTTTTTTACCTCTTTGTGTTTTATTTCCAGTGTGGGACAGAGATAGCAGCTGAGTCTTCCTCTTCAGGGAAATCCACCAGAGATCACCTCCAGCTAAGAAGTCTGTGATGACTGAACTCTGAACTTTTCCAGAGACAGGTGGGAGCAGGTCCAAGAGGTTGTGAGTAATGAGGTCATACAGCCACACTGCAAAATTAGCAAAGTGCTACCTCTATTCCTGCTACCTGTTGTTAGTGAGCGGTTTTCTCCACCGCTAGAGATATTCTCTGCAACTAGATCTGTGCTTTTGGCAGAAAATGTGGACAAGTTTGTCTTTTTGGCCAAAAACTTAAAAACTTGATTAGTTAGATTGTAAACGGTCTGTTGCTGCTTATTGTTCTGTTTCTGACTGTTATTGTATTGTTAGGATAGTTTATTTATTGTAAAGAGTGTTGTTTATTTAAAATATCATCCAAATGGGTCACTTTTATTTGTTTTTATACAAACATATTGTTTATGTGGCATTATTTCAAAATAAACATTTTGTAAGTCTTCATTTTGGCCCTTTTCGTACTGAAAATTAACTGAACCGAGCCTTCCTTGAAACTGAACAGAACCGAAATGTGATTTTAGCGTACCGTTACACCCCTAGTATATAGCTATCCCTGGTTCACTACTCATCACTTCTGGTTTACCATTAACCCATTCACGATTCGAATGATGTTTCAAGAGTTTTCTTCCATTTTACATCACATTTCAAATCAGTTTCCTTTCCTTAGCAATGTGGAATCGCAGGCCCACAGGGTATCGACCAGTAGTAGTAGGTAAGCCTACTGCTAAAATTAAACCCCAGGTTCACCATCAACCCATTCACATTTAGACTGTTTCAAAAGATTTTTTTTTCCCCATTCTAAATCACGTTTCAAATAAGCTTCCTCCCCATAGCTGTCCTGAACCACAGGCTCACTGGGTGACAGTCCAAAGAAAACAATCTTATGAAAATAAACACAGTTACTTTACCAGAAAAAAGGAATAAAATAATTAAATGTAGTTTATTAACAATTAAATCTATTTCCTCTAAACCCCTGCTAGTTAATGATCTGATAACTGATCAGCATACTGATTTATTCGGTCTGACGAAACCTGGCTAAAACAGAAAGATTTTGTAAGTACAAATGAGTCCACATCACCTAATTATTTAAACTTTTATGTTCCTAGGACAACAGGTCAAGGCGGAGGTGTAGTTTCTATTTTTCAGTCGGGACTATTGATTATTACTAAACCAATTATTACGTCATAGTCTGCTATTTTTGTCTGTTTTCTTTGTGTTTATCTTGGCTTTATTTCCTTTCCTTTTCTGCAATAATTTGTCCTCTTGTCTGTATTTTTTGTTTATTCTTCTCTTGGTTCCTTTTTCTCTTCCTGGTGTTTTCCCTCCATCATGTGGTCTGTCAAAGTTACACAAAGTCCATGCTCAATAATCCAGGTATACAATCCAACATTTTTCAGTCAGGTCATCTGGACATTTTCTTATTTTGTGCTGAAACGTTTCGCCTACGATCCGGAAGGCTTCATCAGTCAAGGAAACACACAGCACAAAACTGATTATTCCCCCAACAGCTTACTCAAAAGTGGAACAAACCAGTTATGTTGGTGCTAAGATGGTCTCTTTGGCACGCCCCCTCCTCCATTGCCGGCCCTCTTCCTTGATCTCTCACATACTTACACAGTCCCAAGATTTTCTGCAAATCATTTTCAGATTCAGGAGGCTGAATCTGTTCAAGTTTTTCTCTGTAACTCTCTGAGAACCCCAGGTCAGCTGTTACTTGGAACTGCCCAAATTGACACTTTTTCAAGTTCAGTTTCAACCCTGCTTCTGTGAATCTCTGCACCACTTTTGTTAGTTTTTCTAAATGTTCTTCTTTTGTGTCATCTGTGATAAACACATCATCAATGTAAACTGTGGCACCTAGGTCTTTAAGCACATCCATCACAGCTGACTGAAATACATTTTGAGAGTTCTTGTATCCTTGTAATAACCGCTGCCAGACATAGAGTAGCTTTTCCCTTTGTGTGTAAAAGCTGTTTTACCTTGTGATTGTTTAGCTTATTTTTGGGTTGATCAGACTCTCCCGGTTGGCTACAGTTCGTCGGTTGAGGGCCTTGAAATTGATTACTGGTCTCCAGCCCCCTCCAGCTGACTGGTTTCTTTACTGCTTGAACGGGGCTGTTAGTAATAACTTCTTCTCTGATAATCCTTAGAACACTCAATTCCCTTACAATTTTGTTCATTTCCTCCACTGCTCCCGGATTCAGGGGATATTGTCGTACAGAGGGGTGTACTCCTCCTTCGATGAGATTCACAAACTTAGGACCAAGGTTCCCACAGTTATTCTTGAACCTAGCCACTGAGGCCGAGTCAATAATCTGCTTCAACTTCTCTTTCCCAGCCGGGGAGAAGTCACTCTCATCTAATTTTTGTTCTATCACTTCAGGGATGTTTACAGGCTTATACTAGTCTTCAACTTCATGTTTTTCACGAGTAGGCCCTATTTTTACCAACCTTGACTTGAGCTGATCCACATGCCTAGAGCATGGCAATCTTTTTTTGGCTTACTCAAATCTTCATTCTCTTTTTGTGATGAGATTATAGGGTCCTTTTACCCATACAATTCCATGCCATATCCCATAAGACGTTTTGCCCACGGTCCCATTAGCCAACTGAACTGTGAGGTGTCCCATTGTCTTTAGGCTTTTGTGGGTCATAGACACCTCTGCCCCGGTGTCTATCAGGTAGGGCTCTCCATCCACTTTAGTGTAGATCTCGTCCCCATCCCAATAGGCATTTTCCAGGGTGACTCGCGGCCTTTCAGCTATTATTTTGCTGGCCCTCCGCTTCCCTTCAAGTGGGATTCACAGAGGTCTTTCTTTTCTTCAGGTGTGAGTTTGGCATATTCTTCAGGGGGCATAAATTTGCCCCACTTCTGGGGTGTTGAGGTTGATACGGGAGCCTGAAATTTCTTAGGCTGTTGGTCTCTGTACTGTGGCTCTAATGGTCTTGGGGGCCGTTCTTTGTTTTGTGGCTGTGCTGGAGCTTTGGGAGCTGCCTTGGTTGCTGGTTTTACACTCTGTTTACTTCATTTTTTACTACGCTCTTCCCAGAACTGCTGTTCTAAATCATATGAGTTCACTGCTTGCTCTATCTGGGGGACTGTGGTGTCATGTAGAGGCATCTTAGCAAAATTGATTTCAACTCTTCTTCCTTGTGTTACCATTTTTAACACTTTCACATATCTGGCGGGCCTAATTCCCTGTTTAAGTTGGTACCAAACTTGGGTAAGGTGTTGCCCTTGGTCCATGCGCAGCTTGGCACGTTGGAGCAGAGTGTCTTCATCATCCATGTCCTCCAGAACCAGCCGTTTATAGTGGCTCTGACCTGAGTCTTGTTTGTTCACTGGATTGGCAGTGACATTGCTCAGCCACAGCTTTCTTGCTTTGTCACAGTCATTAGAGTTAACAACCACTGGCCACATGTTTTTGAGGTAGTCTTCATTAATTTCCTCTGGTCTTTTCTCTCTTACCAGGGTTTTTAGTTTTTTGTACTCACAATAACTATCAGCATCTGAGCTAGGGGCTTGGTATTGATTAGCCTGCTTAGGTTCAGGGGCCGACTGATGTGCATAAGATGACTGGTGTGTCTCAGCTGGAAGCTGTTCGTCCTCCTCATTAGCTAATATCTCATCTTTGAGTTTCTTTTCCGTTTCTTGAGCATATTTGTAAGCAGTTTTCTCCATTCTTCTCAAAGTGACATCATATGCTAATCCCAAATAAGCTGATCTGAACTTACTGGTCATAGGTTGGCAAGCTGCCAGGGTTGGAAAGGAGGGCATCATTAAAATGTTAGCCCATTCCCCGAAGGTGACTTTAACAGTCAGTTCCATTGTTTTTTCCAACCTGTCTGCCCACACTGATGGGATGTCCTAACGATTTTTCAAACAGCGTTTGTTATGGTTAGGGATTTATGAGTCTAATAGCTTCAGGGTAGAAGCTGTTCCTCAGTCTAGTGGTTCTACACAATGCTTTGCAACCTCCTGCCTGAGGGGAACAGGGCAAAAAGTGTGTGTGCTGGGTGAGTGGGGTCCTTCATGATGCAGGTGCCCCTCTTCCTGCATCTAGGGGAGTAGATGTCTCTGATGGTGGGGAGGCTGACTTCAGCAGTCTTCTGTGCAGCCTTCACCACTCACTGCAGAGCTGTCCTCTCTCCAGCTGTGCAGCTCCCATGCCACATGTTTATGCTGGAGCACAGGATGCTCTCCATCACACACTTGTACAAAGAGGTGAGGATTCCCAGTCTAACTTGACTCAGCCACCTGAAGAAGTAGAGTTGCTGATGTGCTTTCTTGGTCAGGCTGGTAGTGTTGTCCCAGCTGAGGGTGTTATTCAGTTGCCCACCCAAGTACTTGTAACTGGAGATCACTTCCACCACAGATCTTCCTATGTACGGGGGGGGGGGGGGGGGGGGTTACTCCTTATGAAATCCACAATCATCTCCTGTGTCTTCTTCACATTGATGTGGAGGTTGTTCTTCCTGCACCAGCTCTCCAGGTGTTCCACCTCCTGCCTGTAGCCAGACTTATCATTGTCGTTGATGCATCCAACCACTGCTGTATTGTCTGAAAACTTTACAATGTGACAGCCTGGATTGGGATGGGGATGTGTTCAGAGTGAACAGGAGGGGGCTCAACACACAAAACTGAGGGGAGCCAGTGCTGAGGGTTATGGTGGCGGAGGAGAAGTTATGGATCCTCACAGACTGCTGTTGGTTAAGAAATTCAGGACCCAGTTGCATAAGGAGGGGCTTAGTCCTAGTGTGAGTAGTTTATAATAATAATAATAATAATAATAATAATAATAATAATAATAATAATAATAATAACAATAATATAAATAATTTTATTTGAAAAAGTGCCTTTCAGGACACTCAAGAACACTTTACAGCAAGAAACATATCAGATAAGATTTTGTAAAAACAAACATAGTGCAAAGACCAACAAGAATAAATTGAATTAAAGCTGCAAGCAGCATTGAAGGCCCTTGCAGCAAAGTGCCGCTCCGGCCATATGGCAACCGTGGGATCTCCAACTACTCCACCCAGTCGTCATTGCGATCGCTCTCGTGCCAATCCCACACGCATTCACCACGGGGCGCATTTCTCGAATCTTCAACATCGCCTTCCGTCCATGTCAGTACTGGTCCAGCTGCAGGTCTTACAAGTATAGGCGAAATCCGACCTTCCTGACAGGAGTTATTGTCACTTCCTGTTTTGTGGCAAATGCTTGACAAGCACTTCCTTTAGGCTTTTCAACATGTCATATGTGGTAAGCAACAGTTAGTGGATACTGTTTGAGTGTTATAGCTTACACAGGGAGAAGCTGGAAGACTCACCCAATAATATTATTGTTTCTTGTATGAGTGGGTGGAGCTTAAGTAGTATCATGAAATAACAAAACCAATGTGTCTGCAAGTGCCCACTGATCATACACAAAAAATCTGGTGCAGATCAGATGAGGTATCAGGAAGCTATAGCTGATTGAGTAATGTAGGGTGCGCACCGGAGTCAGCTCTTTGTTTAATCCTATTGACTTCTTTAGAGGTTAACAAAGGTCATTTATATCTACTTTGGAGCAAATTGGATAATGCATGTTTGATTTATAACCAACCATATGCAAACAGCGGGGGATTCAGTGGGCGTGGCTTAAGTGATGTTATGATTTGACCATTCAGTCTTATAGAATTATTGAGCTTGAACTTTGTTAGAAGGAGTTTGTTCAAATGCAAAGGCTCTAAACTGTCACAGTGGTGTGAAATTTGGAAACTTAATCCAAAATGGCCAACTTCCTGTTTATTGTACAGCATTGGTGCCAGAGGCTTTTCTGTACACCTTGGAGAGATGAACAAGAGTACCAAAATTCATGCTTGTACGACAAAGTAAGGTTAATGAGGAGGGTATTTTGAAAATGAAAAACACCCAATAATGACCATTTGACCCGAAATGGCTAACTTCCTGTTGTGTTTGAACCAGGGCTCCAAGAGACTTGTTCATAGGTCCTGAGAAGATAAAGATTTACTCTGAGTTTCAGAATTATCGGTCAAAAAATGTCTTGGGACTGAGGTTTTAAAATATTCAAGGGGACGCTGTGGAGGCTATTGGCCACTTATCATGGAATCCTGTTCAAGAGGTGGATATTGATCGATCATAGTGATTTTGGTGCACCTCGGCTCAAATCTGTGCAATTTAGAGCCAAAGATTTTGTATCGGCGTTACTTCTTTATTCACCACGCCACCACGCCCACATCGCCCAGTGAAAACTGTTTGCATTTTAAAGCACGTCAGACCAACGTGTTATCTGTCTTCTAACACAGGATAATCCTGATTAGGTCAAGGGCATCAGAGAAGGAGCGGCTCTAAACCGCCACATAGATGTGAAATTTGGAAGTTCAGTCGAAAATGGCCGCCTTCCTGTGTATTGTACATCATTGGTGCCAGAGGCTTTTCTGTACATCTTGGATAGATGGACAAGTGTACCAAATTGCATGCTTGTATGGCAAAGTAAGGTCAATGCGGAGGGTATTTTGAAAATAAGAAATGCAAAGAAATGACACTTTGACCCAAAATGGCCGACTTCCTGTTGAGTTTGGGCAAGGGCTCCAAGAGACTTTTTTATAGGTCCTGAGAAGATACAGATTTACACCGAGTTTCATAATTATCAGTCATAAATTGGCTTGGGGCTGAGGTTTTAAAATATTCTAGGGGGCCTGTAGAGGCTATTGGCCAATTATCATGGATTCCTGTTCAAGGGGTGGATAATGATCGATCTTAGGGATTTTGGTGCACCTCGGCTCAAATCTGTGCAATTTAAAGCCGAACGTATTGCAACGGCGTCACTTCTTAAGTCGCCATGCCACCACGCCCACATCCTCCAGCGAAAACGGTTTGCGCTTTAAAGCAAGTCAGACCAACTTGTTAAATGTCTTCTAACAAAGGATCATCCTGATTAGGTCAAGGGTGTTACCAATCTGTCTTGTGGGGACGGGTCTGAGGGTCCCCATATCCACTATTGAACATTTTTATGGAGAAACCTTATAGTGACAAGCATGCTCACACAGGTGTTTAGATTCAGGTGTTTATCAGATACACACTCAATTGGGTTGTGGTGGCCACTAAATATATCTTGTATTACCATGTACTGTATAAAATACGTTCTAATGATGTTATAAGTATCATTATATATGTTGCTTGTTGTTGTGGTTTTTCGGTTTTGTCTTGTTTTTTTTTTTCCGCAGGTCTAGAGGCAGACTTCAATGACGTTGATTTGTGTTCTTTTTATACCTCTCTCTCTCCTCTATTCTATCTCTTTCTTTATCTTTTAACCCTTCTCCCACTTTTCTGCTTTGTTTTCTTCTTTGTTTTTCATCCCCATGTCCATTACATCTGAAACAAACCCAAAGCAAATTCATCCATCCATCCATCCATTTTCTTCCGCTTATCCGGGGTCGGGTCACGGGGGGTAGCAGCCTAAGTAGGGAGGCCCAGACTTCCCTCTCCCCAGCCACTTGGGCCAGCTCTTCCGGGGGAATCCCGAGGCGTTCCCAGGCCAGCCGAGAAACGTAGTCCCTCTAGCGTGTCCTGGGTCTTCCCCTGGGCCTCCTTCCGGTAGGACGTGTCCGGAACGCCTCACCAGGGAGGCGTCCAGAAGGCATCCTAAACAGATGCCCAAGCCACCTCAACTGGCTCCTCTCGATGTGGAGAAGCAGCGGCTCTACTCCGAGTCCCTCCCGGATGATCGAGCTTCTCACCCTGTCTCTAAGGGAGACCCCAGACACCCTGCGGAGAAAACTAATTTCGGCCGCTTGTATCCGAGATCTCATTCTTTCGGTCACAACCCAAAGCTCGTGACCATAGATGAGGGTGGGAACGTAGATCGATCGGTAAATTGAGAGCTTCGCCTTTTGACTCAGCTCTCTCTTCACCATGACAGACCTGTACAGCGCCTGCTTCACTGCAGACGCTGCACCTATCCGCCTATCGATCTCACGCTCCATTTTTCCCTCATTCGTGAACAAGACCCCAAGATACTTGAACTCCTCCACTTGGGGTAGGACCTCCTCCCTGACCCAGAGAGGGCACTCTACCCTTTTCCGGCTCAAGACCATGGCCTCGGATTTGGAGGAACTGATCTTCATCCCGGCCGCATCGCATTCGGCTGCGAACCGCTCCAGCGAAAGCTGTAGATCACGATCTGATGAAGCCAATAAGACCACATTATCTGCAAAAAGCAGAGACGCAATTCTGAGGCCACCAAAACGGATCCCCTCAACACCTTGGCTGCGCCTAGAATTTCTGTCCATAAAAGTTATGAACAGAATCGTGACAAAGGGCAACCTTGGCGGAGTCCACCTCTCACCGGGAACAAGCCCGACTTACTGCCGGCGATGCGGACCAGGCTCTGACACCGGTCATACAGGGACCTAACAGCCCGTATCAAAGGGCCTGGTACCCCATACTCCCAGAGTACCCCCCACAGGGCCCCCCGAGGGACGCGGTCGAACGCCTTCTCCAAGTCCACAAAGCACATGTAGACTGGTTGGGCAAACTCCCACACACCCTCCAGGACCCTGCTGAGAGTGTAGAGCTGGTCCAGTGTTCCACGGCCAGGACGAAAACCGCACTGTTCCTCCTGAATCCGAGGTTCGACTATCCGACGGACCCTCCTCTCTAGAACCCCCGAATAGACCTTACCAGGGAGGCTTAAGAGCGTGATTCCCCTGTAGTTGGAACACACTCTACGGTCCCCCTTTTTGAATAGGGGGACCACCACCCCGGTCTGCCAATCCAGGGGAACTTCCCCCGATGTCCACGCAACATTGCAGAGTCGCGTAAGCCAACACAACCCTACAACATCCAGAGTCTTAAGGAACTCTGGGCGGATCTCATCCACCCCTGGGGCCCTGCCACCGAGGAGCTTTTTAACCACCTCGGTGACCTCAGCACCAGAGATTGGAGGGCCCGACCCAGAGTCCCCAGGCTCCGCTTCCTCAGTGGAAGACGTGCCAGTGGGATTGAGGAGGTCTTCAAAGTATTCCGCCCACCGACCCACAACATCCCGAGTTGAGGTCAGCAGCACACCACTCCCACTATAAACAGTGTTGGTGGCATACCGCTTTCCCCCCCTGAGTCGCCGGATGGTTTTAGCAGTTTTAAGAGTTATATTTTGTCATTTTTCAAAAATGGACTTAGCATGAGCAGAAGATGAGACAGAAGACCATGGAGAATATTGTTTTTCACGCAAGGCAGTTGATGGCTCCATATAATTTAAGAGAAATGCGTGTTTGTTTGTCCTGCAGAGCGGGGCCGGTCTGTTTACATTCACACTGTACTCGAACCGCGCTGGAGTTCTCTTCTACCGGACCGAGACCTAGGTTTTAGCCCGGGCCAGAGTTCGCCGTTTTGTTCCGTGACAGAGTTCGATGGTGCATTCGCACCTCCCCAAACGAACCGGACTTTCTAGGAAAACGAGCTAGAGTTCGATTAAAGCGGAATAAACAGGGCTGGTGTGAATGCACCCTGAGATTGGAGGGCCCGACCCAGAGTCCCCAGGCTCCGCTTCCTCAGTGGAAGACGTGCCGGTGGGATTGAGGAGGTCTTCAAAGTATTCCGCCCACTGACCCACAACATCCCGAGTTGAGGTCAGCAGCACACCACTCCCACTATAAACAGTGTTGGTGGCATACCGCTTCCCCCCCCGAGACGCCGGATGGCGGACCAGAAACGTCTCGAAGCCATGCGGAAGTCGTTCTCCATGGCCTCTCCGAACTCCTCCCATGCCCGAGTTTTTGCCTCAGCAACCACCCGAGCCGCATGTCGCTTGGACTGCCGGTACCCATCAGCTGCTTCCGGGGTCCCACAGGCCAAAAAGGCCCAATAGGACTCCTTCTTCAGCCTGACAGCATCCCTCACCGACGGTGTCCACCATCGGATTCGAGGGTTGCCGCCGCGACAGGCACCGACAACCTTGCGGCCGCAGCTCTGGTAAGCCGCCTCGACAATAGAGGCACGAAACATGTTCCACTCAGACTCAATGTCCCCCACCTCCCTTGGAACATGTTCAAAGTTCTCCCGGAGGTGGGAGTTGAAACTCCGTCTCACAGGAGACTCTGCCAGACGTTCCCAGTAAACCCTCACAATACGTTTGGGCCTACCAGGTCTGACCGGCATCCTCCCCCACCATCGGAGCCAACTCACCACCAGGTAGTGATCAGTTGACAGCTCCGCCCCTCTCTTCACCCGAGTGTCCAAGACATGTGGCCGCAGATCAGATGAGACGATGACAAAGTCGATCATCGAACTGTGGCTTAGGGTGTCCTGGTGCCAAGAGCACATATGGACACTCTTATGCTTGAACAAGGTGTTCGTTATTGACAATCCATGACGAGCACAGAAGTCCAACAACAGAACACCACTCTGGTTCAGATCAGGGGGGGCGTTCCTCCCAACCACACCCCTCCAGGTCTCACTGTCATTGCCCACATGAGCATTGAAGTCCCCCAGCAGAACAAGGGAGTCCCCAGAAGGTGCACTTTCCAGTACCCCCTCTAAGGACTCCAGAAAGGGTGGATAATCTGAACTGCCGTTTGGTGCATAAGCACAAACGACAGTCAGAACCCGTCCCCCAACACGTAGGCGGAGAGAGGCCACCCTCTCATTCACTGGGGTGAACCCCAATACACAGGCACCAAGTTGGGGGGCAATTAGTACGCCCACGCCTGCTCGGCGCCTCTCACCAGGGGCAACTCCAGAGTGGAAGAGTGTCCAGCCCCTCTCAAGGAAACTGGTTCCAGAGCCCGAGCCATGCGTAGAGGTGAGTCCGACTATTTCTAGCTGGAACCTCTCAGCCTCACACACCAGCTCAGGCTCCTTCCCCACCAGCAAATTCTAATAAAGTTATATTTATATATCAAGTGGAACATTAAGGCCAGCCATAATGCTCTGCTTGTGATAGTTAATCTGTTGGGCATCACCTTGACACTCAGACAATAATTCTGAGTGTCACAATGCCAGACAGGACAAGGGGAAAAAAAAATGTCAAGGGTGTCAGAGAAGGAACATTCCAATTAAAAAAAGTGACTTCCTGTTCTGAGGGGGCGGGGCTTTGACAACCTCAGAATATGACAACAGTGGATCGTCGGGCATCCAATAGGGATGACTCATGCCAAGTTTGGTGCAATTCGGTCTTTCAATGTGAAAGTTATAGCTTTTGGAAATTTGTGGCGTGAAGCGCAACTTTGAGGCCTGGCCACACCCCCTTAACACATACGAAAACACAAGCTTTTGATAACTTTTACTCCCCAATGTGTTAAGGACATATTAACCAAGTTTGAAGGCAATCACTCAAAATCCCTAGGAGGAGTTAGTTAAAATTTGCCATGTATGAAAAGTGACACCCAAAAATGACCCTTTGATCCAAAATGTCTGACTCCCTGTTAGTTTTAAGGCATACCTCCATAAGACTTGTTTTCTTGTTTCAGTGGTTTCTACCTATGTACCAAATTTCAGCTCTGTACGACTTACCATCCATCCATTCACTTTTACCCGCTTCTTCCATTTAAGGGGCGCTGCAGAGCAGTTTGGCCACGCCCACTTTTGGTTCCATTAAAATCCAAGAATTTTTCATGGGGGACAAGTTGGGGTAAAGTTTGGTGAGTTTAAAGATATGTTAACCCCTCAAAATTAGTGCCTCTTGTCGGAGGAGATAAAGCTACAAACAGCATTGAAAGCCCTCGCAGCAAAGCGCCGCTCCGGCCTTACGGCGATTGCGGGAGCTCAAGTGACTCCGCCCAGTCGCCATTGTGAACGATCTCACTATCGTCCCGCGCCCGTTCACCGGGGTGCACATTCGCCGAACCTTCGACATCACCCGCGACCACTGGTGCTCCAGCAATGCCTCCCAGTTGCCGTCTCAAATGCTCTCATGCATTCCCGCCCGCATCCATCAGGGTGTGCATATGCCTAAACTTTGCAATCCCCTTCTGCCAATATCAGTATGAGAGGGGGCACACTTGAGTCATATATTAAACCACTATATCAATGTGTTTAGACGTGCTCACAGATTATGTACAAAAAATATGGTTCAGATTGGATGATGTATCACTGAGATACAACTGTTGGAATAATGTAGGGGCGCACTTGAGTCAAATGTTAAAGAACAAACAATACCAATGTGTCTAGAAGTGCTCACTGATCATGCACAATAAATGTGGTACATATTGGATGATAATTCACTGAGATACACCTGATTAAATAATGTAGGAGCGCACTTGGGTCATATGTTAAACTACAATATCAATGTGTCTAGGAGTGTTCACTGATCACGCACAATAAATCTGTTGCAGATCAGATGATGTATCACTGAGATGTAACAGTTTGAATAATGTAGGGGCGCACTGGAGTCAAAAGTAAAACAACAATAGCATTGTGTCTATAAGTGCTCACTAATGACGCACCACAAATCTGGTCTAGATCGTATGATGTATTACTGAGATATAATTGTTGGAATAATCTAGGTGGTGCACTAGAGTCATATGTTAAACAACAATATCAATGTGTCTAGGAGTGTTCACTGATCACGCACAATAAATCGGGTGCAGATCAGATGATGTATCACTGAGCTATAACTGTAGGAATAATGTAGGTGGCACTGTGGAGGCTATTTGCCACTTATCATGGATACCTGTTCAAGGGGTGGATAATGATTGATCATAGTGATTTTTGTGCACCTCGGCTGAAATCTGTAGATTTTAGAGCTAAACGTATTGCAACGGCATCACTTCTTGATTCGCCATGCCGCCAAGCCCACATCCTCCAGCAAAAACGGTTTGCACTTTAAATCATGTCAGACCATCTTATCTGTCTTCTAACACAGGCTCATCCTGATTAGGTCAATTGTGTCAAAGAGAGAGCATTCCAAGTAAAGAAAGAGACTTCCTGTTCCGAGGTTGCGGGGCTTTGATGACATCGAAATATGATGACATTGGATAGTCAGGCATCTAACAGGGATGAGTCATGCCAAGTTTGGTGCATTTCGGTATTTCAATGTGAAAGTTATAGCATTTGGAAATTTATTGCGTGAAGCGCAATTTTGAGGCTTCGCCATGCCCCTTTAACATAAACGAAAACGCAAGCTTTTGTTAACTTTTACTCCCCAATGTGTTAAGGGCATATTTACCAAGTTTGAAGGCAATCACTAAAAATCCCTAGGAGGAGTTCATTACTTTTTCATAGTTCCTGAGATGATACAGATGTTCACTGATTTTCAGAATTATCGGTCAAAAAATGGCTTGGGGCTGAGGTTTTAAAATATTCTAGGGAGTGCTGTGCAGGCTATTGGGCAATTATCATGGCTTCCTGTCCAAGGGGTAGATAATGATCGATCATACTGATTTTGGTGCACCTCGGTTCAAATCTGTGGAATTTAGAACCAAATGTATGGCGACGGCGTTACATCAGGGCGGCTGTGGCTGACTGGTTAGAGCAGTCGTCCTCCAATGCAAGAGTTGGGGGTTCGAACCCCACAGCAGTCACATCCCGAAGTGTCCCTGGGCAAGACACTGAACCCCTCATTGCCTCTGATGTGTGTCCCATCAGTTTATGAATGTGATAAAGCTCTGATTAATCTATTTAGAATGATTGGTTCAATTAGCTTTGTAGAGATCTTGTAGAGTGCTGTATGAATGGGTAAATGAGGACATAGATTGTAGTGTAAAGCGCTTTGAGTATCTCAATAAAGATAGAAAGGCGCTATATAAGTGCAGTCCATTTACCATTTACCATTTACATCTTACTTAGCCACGTCGCGACGCCCACATGCTCCACCCCAAACTGTCAGTGTTGGAAAGCAAGTTACACCAACATGTCTTCGGTCAGTGGACACACTATCATGCTGATCAGATGACAGGGGTCGATAGGGACTGTTCAAGGTAAAACTTTACACTTCCTGTTGTCAGGGGGCATCTCTTAAGTGATATCATGATTTGACCTTTCAGTCTTGCAGGGGACCGGATGTGGATCAATCAATGAAAGTTTGTCTCAGAAAGTTTTTGTGTAGGAGCTATTAACGTTTCGTTTTTCATGACGAGATGTCAAATTTTGAGGTCTGGCCCTGTCCCTTCAGCATGATCGAAAATGCACCGTTTTGATAATTGTTTGTCCTTTGCACCTTTTGACCAAAATAGCCAAGTTTGAAACCGATTGAGCGAAATCTCTAGGAGGAGTTTGTCAAAATGCGGAGGCTGTAAACTGTCAAAAAGGTGTGAAAAATGGGCGGATATCCCAAAATGGCTGCTTTCCTGTTTATTGTACAACATTGGTGCCAGAGGGTTTTCTGTGCACCTTGGGGAATTGGACAAGCATACCAAATTTCATGCTTCTACGACAAACTAAGGTTAATGAGGAGATTATTTTGAAATTTTCTAGGTGGAGCTCTTGAGCCATTTCTGTTGCTATTTTTGCCACGCCCTTAAAATACGTAAATTTTCACCAGTCCTGATGCGTACGCCAAATTTGGGGAGATAAAATAATGTAATGGTTGCTATTCTTAATATTACAAAAAGAAAGGGTATGTTTGAAGTTTCTTAGAAGGTGATTAACATGAGACACAGGTGACACAGGGACTGAACACAAGGAGGGAAAACACAGAGCTGAATCAGGAAACGTGAAGAAGCAGACAGAGGCAGGACAAAAACCCAGAAACCTTACAGTACCCCCACTCAAGAGATGGCTCCTGACATCCCATGGACATGTTACATCCAGCTTGGGTGTGATAAAAGGACAGAGCAGGATGAATAGATACAGGACCAAAAAAGAACAAAAAAATGACAGGAAAACCTGGGAAACACCAAACACAAAAACTCAAGACCCCAACTCAGGGTCAAGGTGGACGGTCAGGAGACAGTCCCAGGCAGGTCTGAAGGTGGACCGGGAGCAAGGACCTCAGCCAAAGGCAGACCGGGAGCGAAGACCTTAGCCAAAGACGAGCCAGGAGCGAGGACTTCAGCCGAAGGCGGACTGGGAGCGAGGACCTCAGCCGAAGGCGGACCAGGAGCGAGGACCTCAGCCGAAGGCGGACCGGGAGCGAGGACCTCAGCCGAAGGCAAACCGGGAGCGAGGACCTTAGCCAAAGACGAGCCGGGAGTGAGGACCTCAGCCGAAGGGCCCGGAGCAAGGACCTCAGCAGAAGAGTCGGGAGCGATGACTTCAGGCTGGCCGGGATCTTCTGCGATAGAGTGGACCTCAGCTGAAGAGCTGGGAGCGTGGACCTCAGCCCAAGAGCCGAGGATCAGATCTGCAGCAGGTGGTGGTAGTGGAGTCAGGACTGTAGCAGGAGAGTCGGGTACCAGGACTACAGCTGGAGAACCAGGAACGGGTACCAGAGATGGGGCTGCAGCTGGAGAAACAGGAACGGGGACCAGAGACGAGGCTGCAGCTGGAGGAACGGGGACCAGAGACGGGACTACAGCTGGAGAACCAGGAACGGGGACCAGAGACGGGGCTGCAGCAGCAGGTGACGGAGCCGGGGCTGCAGTAGCATGTGACGGAGCCGGGGCTGCAGCAGCAGGTGACGGAGCCGGGGCTGCAGCTTGAGATGGGGCCAGAGCTGCAGGGACAGGGTCTGGAGCTGCAGCTGCAGGAGATGGGGTCAGGGCTGCTGCAGCAGGTGGCAGAGAAGGAGTTGCAGCAGGAGATGGAGGAGTGTCTGCCTGGACCTCCTCGTGGCTGGGCAGACCAAGATACATCGCCACCAGAGAAGCCTGCCACCGTTCTAGCTCCTCCAGTGAGGGAGGGCTAGACTGTTCCTCTGGTAAGTGTGGGCATGGGTTCCTCTCCCCCACTGAACTTCCCCCTCGCTCCTCGAGCGAGCGAGAGCCAGACCGCTCCTCTTGTGGATACGGGTACCTCCCCCCAGCGAAATCTTCTGCCGTTCAACCGGCAACCGAGGGCTGGGCTTCCCCCTCGCCTGTGAAGCGCTCTCCTCCATGCGCTGGATTCGGGGAGGACCAGCAGTTCGCCCCTCTCTCTCAGACGATCGTGCGGGACAGCTAGGAGGAGAACTAAGAGGAGGTGGGCAGCGGGGTGCAGCAGCGTGACGAGCAGATTAGGAGGAGTGAGACAGAGAGGCTGAGGACCCAGGTTTAATGGCCAGGCGGGTCCCCAAAACCTATTCTTTATTCTCTCCTCCCTTTCTCTGTCGTGCTGAGTGGTTTTCTCTGCCTCACAAGCCAAAAACTCAAACAAAGTAATCATCCTCCTGCTAGGTTCAGAATGATCTCCGGATTCTGTCACGTTCGGCTGTCAGGTGTGTTTGAACCCACGTGCAGGAGGATGACGAGAACGCTCGAGGAATAATAAGCAATATTTATTAAACAAAACAAAATCAAAACGCTGACAGGGCAGCTACTCACAGATTAATCGGATGGACGAAACGGAAGGCTGAACACAACACCATAGAAGGATAATCCGGAGACAAAGACAAGACAGAAGAGAGCTGAATATATACACACAATGATTAGGACAATGACAGACACCTGAGGTGATTAACATGAGACACAGGTGAGACAGGGGCTGAACACAAGGAGTGAAAACACAGAGAGCTGAATCAGGAAACATGAAGAAACAGACAGAGATAGGACAAAAACCCAGAAACCCTACATAAATAATCTGTTTGAAGAGTTTCAGTCAGGGTTTAGAGTTCATCATAGCACAGAAACAGCACTAGTAAAAGTCACTAATGATATTCTCATGGCCTCAGACAATGGACTTGTGTCTATACTGGTCCTGTTAGACCTCAGTGATGCATTTGATACAGTTGATCACAATATTTTACTACAGAGGCTTGAATGTTATTGGGATTACAGAAACAGCTTAAATCATATCTTTCTGATAGATTCCAGTTTGTAAATGTAAATATTAAATCTACTTCATGCACCAAAGTTAGTCATGGTGTTCCTCAGGGCTCAGTGCTTGAACAAATGCTCTTTACTTTATATATGCTTCCATTAGGTAAACTTATTAAACAGCATGGGATACATTTTCACTGTTATGCTGATGACACACACTTATATTTGTCCATAAAACCCAATGAATCCAGTCAGATACTACAAGCATGTCTTAAAAACATAAAAACCTGGGTGACCCTTAATTTTCTTCTTTTGAACACAGACAAGACTGAGGTCTTGGTTTTTGGACCTGAGCACCTTAGGAATGAATTTTTCAGTCTGTCTCCCTCCTTAGATGGCATTAATCTGTCCTCCAGCTCTAATGTTAAAAATCTTTGTGTTATTTTTGATCAGGACATGTCTTTTATCCCCCACATTAAAAATGTTACTAGAACCACCTTCTTCCACCTGCATAATATCGCTAAAATTAGAAACATCTTATCTAAAAATCATGCAGAAAAACTGGTCCATGCATTTGTCACATCTAGATTGGATTATTGCAATGGTTTATTATCTGGGTGTCCAAATATTTCTTTAAAACGTCTTCAGTTGATCCAAAATGCTGCTGCCAGAGTCTTAACTGGAGATTGTAAGAGAGATCATATCTCTCCCATTTTAGCTTCTCTCCATTAGCTCCCTGTCATGTTGATGTGTTCACGCATGCTCATCTGCTCACACAGGCTCATGCTTATGTTCGTGCTGCTGCTCGACGTAATGTTTTTATGCTATTAGTGATTAGTGTGTTTTAGTTGATGTTTTTCTTAGTTCATATCTTAGATGTTGTAATTGTTTTTCTTTTAAATTTTATTGTTGGATGTAACTGGGACCCTGTGTACATAATTTTGCTCCACCACATGTACCACATGTGGTGCAAACGACAATAAAAAATCTCTGACTTTGACTCTGACTATGTCAAATCCAGAATATAATTCAAAATCTTACTTCTAACCTACCAAACTCTCAACAACCTAGCAACATCTTATAATACAGATCTTATTGTTCCATATTTTCCTAACAGAGCACTTTGCTCTCAGACTGCTGGTTTACTTGTGGTTCCTAGAGTTTACAAAAACAGAATGGGAGGAAGAGCTTTCAGTTATCAGGCTCCTCTCTTGTGGAACCAACATCCAATTTCTGTCCGTGAGGCTGACACATTATCCAGTTTTAAAACTAGGCTTAAGACTTTCCTTTTTGATAAATCCTATAGTTAGGGTCGGCTTGGGTTTCCTGAGCTGTCCCTTAGTTATGCTGCTATAGGCTTAGACTGCTGGAGGACAAACTGACCACACTTTTTCACTCTACTACTGTCTTTACTTACTCTGCTCAAGCTGTTTTGTATTTGTAATTGTTTTTTCTATCATTAAAATGTCAAGTCAAGTCACATTTATTTATATAGCACATTTAAAACAATAACTGTTATCAAAGTGCTTACCAAAAAAATCACAACATCAAATATTAATAACAAGATATTACAGCAACATGGATAAGTCAAGTCAAGTCAACTTTATTTATAGAGCACATTTAAAACAGAACCTGTCATCAAAGTGCTTAACAGCAACAACAATCAATGAGTAAATTAAAGAGAAATAAATATATATTTACATATATATATATACAATACACTAATAATAATAACTGAAGAATTAATAAAAAGCATTTAAAACATAGGGTCACAGATTAAAAAACACTAAATCAATTTACAGTGTATGAAATGCCTGCGAGAACAGATGTGTTTTAAGCAGGGATTTGAAGTGAGGAATGGATGTGGCCTGCCTGATGTTGGGGGGCAGGTTGTTCCAGAGTTTGGGGCCCATGACTGAAAAAGCCCGATCTCCTCTGAGCTTCAGTCTTGTTTTTGGAACAGCCAAAAGCAGCTGATTAGATGATCTCAGGGCTCGAGAGGGAACGTAAGGTTCCAGTAGCTCAGAGAGGTAAAGGGGTGCGAGGCCATTTAGGCATTTGAAGGTCAACAGAAGAATTTTAAATACTATCCTCGTACGAACAGGGAGCCAGTGAAGGGAGGACAGAACTGGAGTAATATGTTCAGACCTACGAGTTCTGGTTAAAAGCCGAGCAGCAGCATTCTGGACGAGCTGAAGACGTGAGAGAGAGACCTGACTGAACCCAGCATAAAGCGAGTTACAGTAGTCCAGCCGGGTTGTAATAAATGCATGGACTAATTTTTCAAGGTCGGATCTGGACAGGACAGACTTGAGCTTAGCTATCTGCCTTAGCTGAAAGAAGCTTTTTTGAAGAACAGAATGTATCTGCTTATTAAACTTAAATTCCGAGTCTAAAACTATCCCGAGATTGGTAACAGACTGTTTTAGATATGGCTGAAGGGAGTCCAGGTTTGCAGGATCATTGACAGTGGCAGAGCTAGGGTTAAACACAATGACCTCAGTCTTCTGATCATTAAAACTCAAAAAGTTCGCAGCCATCCAAGTCTTGATGTCATCAAGACATTTTAACAATTGGCGAATGGAGGAGGAACTGTTAGGTGTTAACGGCAGATAAATCTGAGAGTAATCAGCATAACAATAAAAGGAAAGACCATGTTTCCTCAGGATACACCCTAAGGGTAGGAGATACAAAGAAAACACAAGGGTTCCAAGAATGGAGCCTTGCGGGACCCCGCAGGAAAGAGGCACTGAAGTAGATAGAGTGTTAGCAAAATTAACACAGAAACTCCTGTCGCTCAGGTATGAATGGAACCATTCTAACGCTGCACCAGTAATCCCAACCCAGTGTTCTAGCCGGGATAAAAGGATACTGTGGTCCACAGTATCAAATGCAGCGGTAAGGTCAAGGAGTACCAGGACTACAGACTGACTAGAGTCATTTGCCAGAAGAATGTCATTGCAGATCCTAACTAAGGCTGTTTCGGTGCTGTGTAGTTTCTTAAAGCCAGACTGAAAGATCTGAAGAATAGAATTTCCACTCAAGAACTTGTTTAATTGAGTGAAAACTATTTTCTCCAGGATCTTAGAAAGAAATGGAAGTTTGGAGATGGGTCTGAAGTTTGAGCAGGTTGAAGGGTCAAGTCCGGCTATTTTATTAAAGGAGTTACCGCTGCATGTTTAAAAGCGTCAGGAACTACACCTGTAGCCATACTGCTGTTTATAATGTCAAGAACAGAGGGTCCAATTGAGGGTAGGACTTGTTTAAAAAACGATGCAGGGATAGGGTCAGCAGGGGAACCTGAGGGTTTCATATGACCAATGACGTCATTTAGAAATGAGAGGGAAATGGGTTCAGACTGGTTAAAGACTGATGTGGAGGGGACAAAGACAGAGGGGTCAGCTGTGGTGTGAGGAATCAGTGACCTGATCGACTCAACCTTTTTAACAAAGAAACTGGCAAAGTCATCACACGTAACTGCAGAGGCCTCCCAGTTGGCAGACTGAGGCAAGGTTAAAATGGTGTTAATGGTATTGAAAAGAACACAGGGATTGTGGCCATTTGAGGCGATGATTTGGGAGAAATATTTTTTTTTTTTTTTTTTCATTTAGCCTTTATTTATACAGGTTAGTCTCATTGAGCCACGAGAACTCATTTTCAAGAGAGACCTGTTTAGGGAGCACATGGTGGGGGTTAAGGGCCTTGCTCATGGGCCCAGAGTGGGGCGAATGAGGGTGGGGGGCAAGTGTGGGTGTTTCACCTACCCCACCCACAATTTTGATGTTGTCGGGGCCGGGGCGTGAACCGGCGATCTTCGGATCACAAGCCCACCTCTCTAACCTCTGCGCCACCATTTAACAGTGGCCTGGTACTCTTTGTAACATATTAGCTGAGTGTCACTATCAACTTATGCTCTGAGCACTAATAACTCACTCAAAACTCATTTTGAAAACATTGCTATTAACTATTAAGGTCCAGCATCAAAGTTAATGCTCAATAATCTAGGCAAAATTATCTAACAAAGTTAAGACAGGTCCACTGAATGGTTTCTTTTTGTTGAAACGTTTCGTCTTTGAAACACGAAACGTTTCAACAAAATCAAACTGTCCAGAGGACCACACTTAACTTTGTTGTATTAACCAACAAAGTCCATGCTCAATAATCCAGGTATACAATTCAACAATTTTCAGTCAGGTAATCTGGTCAGTTTCATTTTTTTTACAGCTTAGCACCAACATAACTGGTTTGTTCCACTTTGGAGTAAACTGTTAGGGGAAGAATAAGTTTTGTGTTGTGTGTTTCCTTGACTGATGAAGCCTTCTGGATGGAAGGTGAAAAGTTTCAGCGCAAAAAAAAAAAAAACTGCCCAGATGATCTGACTGAAAATTGTTGTATTGTAAACCTGGATTATTGAGCATGGACTTTGTTGGTTTTGAACCAGTTTGACATGACTGTCGACGAGGAATAGGAAGAAGCTGGCACCGGAGGAGGGGCGTGCCGAAAAGACCATCTTAGCACCAACATAACTGGTTTGTTCCACTTTGGAGTAAGCTGTTGGGGGAAGAATCAGTTTTGTGTTGTGTGTTTCCTTGACTGATGAAGCCTTCTGGTTGGAAGGTGAAATGTGTCAGCACAAAAAAAAAAAAAAGTCCAGATGACCTGACTGAAAATTGTTGATGTTTTGTATTAAGGTCCAGCTAATGTTTTGGCAAAATATCTCATAGATTGGTGAATTAAATTTACTGAAAATCTTTAAAAAATATTCACTGGTTGTACAAACCGGATTCCCAAAAAGTTGGGACACTAAACAAATTGTGAATAAAAACTGAATGCAATGATGTGGAGGTGCCAACATCTAATATTTTATTCACAATAGAACACAAATCACAGATCAAAAGTTTAAACTGAGAGAATGTATCATTTTAAGGGAAAAATCTGTTGTTTCCAAATGTCATGGTGTCAACAAATCCCAAAAAAGTTGGGACAAGTCCATTTTTACCACTGTGTGGCATCCACCCTTCTTCTTACAACACTCAACAGACATCTGGGGACAGAGGAGAACAGCTTCTCAAGTTTAGAAATAGGAATGCTCTCCCATTCATGTCTAATACAGGCCTCTAACTGTTCAATCATCTTGGGCCTTCTTTGTCGCACCTTCCTCTTTATGATGCACCAAATGTTCTCTATAGGTGAAAGATCTGGACTGCAGGCTGGCCATTTCAGTACCCGGATCCTTCTTCTACGTAGCCATGATGTTGTGATTGCTGCAGAATGTGGTCTGGCATTATCGTGTTGAAAAATGCAGGGTCTTCCCTGAAAGAGATGACGTCTAGATGGGAGCATATGTTGATCTAGAACCTGAACATAGTTATCTGCATTAATGATGCCTTTCCAGACATGCAAGCTGCCCATGCCACAAGCACTCATGCAACCCCATACCATCAGTGATGCAGGCTTCTGAACGGAGCGTTGATAACAACTTGGGCTATCCTTGTCCTCTCTGGTCCGGATGACATGGCATCCCAGTGTTCCATAAAGAACTTCAAATCGTGACTCATCTGACCACAGAACAGTCTTCCATTTTGCCACACTCCATTTTAAATTGCCCCTGGCCCAGTGCAAACGTCTGAGCTTGTGGAGCTTGCTTAGAAATGGCTTCCTCTTTGCACTGTAGAGTTTCAGCTGGCAACGGCAGATGGCACAGTGGATTGTGTTCACTGACAATGCTTTTTGGAAGTATTCCTGAGCCCATTATGTTATTTCCTTGACAGTGGCATTCCTGTTTGAGGTGCAGTGATGTTTAAGGGCCCGGAGATCACGAGCATCCAGTAGAGTTTTACGGCCTTGACCGTTACATACAGCGATTGTTCCAGATTCTCTGAATCTTTTGATGATGTTGTAGTGAAAGTGTGTGGGACAGCTTAACTGTCGCTTCACTACTAATTAATTATTCTTAACGCTAGTTCAAGCACATCCATCCATCCATTATCTTTACCCGTTTATTCCATTTTGGGTCACGGGGGTCGCTGGTGCCCATGTCCAGCAATCACTGTGAGAGGAGCAGGGTACACCCTGGACAGGTCGCAAGTCCATCACAGGGCCACATAGAGACAAACAACCATGCACTTTCACTCACACCTAGGGACAATTTAGAGTTACCAATTAGCCTAACATGCATGTTTTTGGTCTGTGGGAGGAAACCGGAGTACCCGGAGAAAACCCACGCATGCACGGAGAGAACATGCAAACTCCACCCAGAAGGCCCCTGGACCAGGGTTTGAACCAGGGACCTGTTCGCTGAGAGGCAGCAGCTCTACCAGTTGCGCCACCGTGCTGCCCCTAGTTCAAGCACAAAGAATATTAATTCTTTAAATACAACGGATTCTTTCTTTTTCGAGTTAAATTAATGTCATGTGATGAGATAACTGTGAGGATTGTTTAATCAGTGACAGGAGACGCCATTTTCTTTGACCCATCAGATTAAATGCGGTCATTTATTTAACAGAATCAAAATTTAACATCAAAACATGTACACTTGATTTGCTGATCTGGTTCTGATTAATAAAAACTTGGCACACTTTACTAACAAGACAACAGAACATTTCTGAAGGCATCTAGATGGATTTACTGGTGAAAAGATTTACAAGAGGAGAGATTTAGAGGTTTAAGAGGAGATGGATGAAGGAAAGATGTATGTTTTGTTGACCAGAATTAGCACGCTTCTTTCAACACCAGCTCAAACCTCCGGTACACTCGGTGCGTGACGACTTGTTACCTTTGCAGAAGATAAATCAACTCCGGTACAGGGTCCATTTCAATGCTACCTTTCCAGCGTCTCCGGTTAAAGCGGCTGGTCATTGTCAGAAGTCGTGTGGTTTACTCCGTCAAACAGAACAAGCTTCCTTCGAAGTTGTAGGGCGTTACGCCCGGGTGAGTTCACAACGAGGCGCTGTAACTCCGCTGGGATGGACGAACCCTTTGCACATGGTCTCATTCCATCAGCTTCTCAGTTCAGCTGGAAGACTTCATAGTTCCACTCCAAAGTGGAAGACTGAGTCCGAAATTCCACTCAGAAGTGGAAGACTCCTGGGAAGACTTAGGAAGACTCTGGTCAAAGACTGCCTAGTTCCAGGAAGTGTTGACTTTTAAAGAGTCCTCACTTCCGGTCACTTGGTACTTCCTGATTGGTTGAAACAACCAACAGGGGGTGGTTCTAGTGATGTCAGAGGGTTATTAAAAGTCAAGAGAGGATGCAGGAATGTTTAGGAACGTTTAGTACAGACAGAGAAATGTTATGGCGAAGTGAGACAAACGCAGATGCCAGTTGCAGTTATTTACCGTCTGCTAGGTTTAAAATCAAGACACTTCCTTCTAATAACTCGCTTTCTGACTGTCTCTGACCAACCAATCAGGAAGTACTAAGTGACCGGAAGTGAGGACTCTTTAAAAAGTCAGCACTTCCTAGAACTAGTCAGTCGGACTCAATCTTCTTGACTCTTCAGTCTTTGATCTGAGTTGAACTCAGTCTTTGATGGAGTCTTCTCAAGCCTTCTGGAGTCTTCCACTTCTGAGTGGGATCTCTGACGGAGTCACAGATCCTTGCTGTGAACTCACCCGGGTGTAACGCCTACAACTTCGAAGGAAGCCTGTTTGTTGAACGGAGTAAATCGACACGACTTCTGACAATGACCAGCCGCTCTAACCAGAGATGCTGGAAAGGTAGCGTTGAAATGGACCCGGTACCGGAGCTGATTCATCTTCTGCGAAGGTAATGAGTTGTCGTGCGTTAAGTGTACCGGAGGTTTGAGCTGGTGTTGAAAGAAGCGTGCTAATTCTGGTCAACAAAACTTACATCTCCATTCATCTCTTCTTTAAACCTCTAAATTCCTTCCTTTAAATGTTTCTATTTCGCCAGTAAATCCATCTAGATGCCTTCAGAAATGTCCTGTTGTCCTATTAGTAAAGCGTGCCAAGTTTTATTAATCAGAACCAGATCAGCAAATCATGTGTACATGTTTTGATGTTAAATTTTGATTCTGTTAAATAAATGACCGCATTTATTCTGATGGGTCAAAGAAAATTAACGTCTCCTGTCACTGATTAAACAATACTCACAGTTATCTCGGTCACATGGCATTAATTTAACTCGAAAAAGAAAGAACCCGTTATATTTAAATAATTAATTAGTAGTGAAGGTACAGTGAAACTCAAAGTTTGTTTTCTCAGTCATCCAGGTATATAACAACAAAAAAGGTCGAATCATGTCATCTGGACTTCGTTTTTTTTGTTAAAAAGAAACGTTTCGCCCCTCATCCAAGAGGCTTCGTCAGTCTGAGGCCTAGACATCTGGTATTACCCAGAAGCCACCCTGACTCTTGTGTTTCAAGCCTGCCTCAGATACCCCTGAAGTCTGGCCTTTTCACTAATGGTTTCAAAAACACAAAGTTTGTTTTCTCAGTCATCCAGGTATATAACAACAAAAAAGGTCAGTGAAACTGTACCCCACATTTTATTACACCCCTCAGGCAGGAGGTTGAGGAGCATTAAGTGTAGAACCACTAGACTAAGGAACAGCTTCTATCCTGAAGCTGTTAGACTCATGAATCTCTAATCAGAATAATCACTGTGAAAATAATCAGTGTAATGCCACTTGATTATGCCTTGTAACTGCGACTTTCCTTCCCTCCATTCATTACGGCAACATTATTTACATGAACGCCCCTACAAGAACCCTGCAGATGTTGGATGCTGTCTGTCATGGTGCACTAAGTTTCATAACTGGCTGCAACTACCTTAACCATCACTGCACCCTGTATTCACTGGTTAACTGGTCATCATTAACTTCACGCAGACTTTCCCACTGGTACATTTTCATCTTTAAATCACTTCCTGGTCTGCTGCCTTCATACATCTCCTCCTATATGTCTCTGCGTGAGTGCAGCTACAGCGTGCGCTCTCAGGACATTATTACCTGCAGTGTTCCCTCAATGAGGACTGAACTTGGCAAAAAGGCCTTCTCCTACTCCGCTCCTGTTTCCTGGAATATCTTGCAAAAAGATCTGAAGCTCTCGACCTTGACCTCTCTAAGTGACTTTAAGAATCTGTTGGACTCCTGGCAGGGACCAATGCTGACATGTTCCTGTTTTTAGTTTTCTAAATTGTCTTATGATCTAGCTGTTTTTTTGCTACTATTCCTGTTGATTGTCCTTTTGGTGACTTTTTTGTTTTTATTTGTTAAAAAAAAAGAGAAACTTAAATTTGTATGCCTATGCCTATTTTATGATTGTCTATTGTTGTCGTTGTTATCCACTGTTGTCATCACTCTTTGTTAAGAAATCAGGTCTCTCTTGTAAATGAGTCCCTGAGGCTCAATGGGATTAACCTGTCTAAATAAAGGTTGAATGAATGATTGTTATGTGCTGCTGACTATCCATGTTGCTGATCTTATGCTGCTGATTTATTCATGCTGCTGTGTTCATTTGTACTCATCTGCTCACACAGACTTGGGTTCGTGTTGTTGTTTGGCGTATTGTTTTTATACTACTAGTGCTTAGCGTAGTCTTAGTTTAGCGTATTTCTTAGTTCATATCTTAGATCTTACTACTGTTTTTTTTTTTACAATTTATACTTTTGTTAGATGTAACTAGGACCCTGTGTGCACAATTTCATTCCATCACATGTACCACATGAGGTGCAAATAACAATAAAGAAACCTTGACCTTGACCTATGACTCCTTAACCTTTGGATCTAGTCCACTCAAAGAAGGCTGCCACACTGAGCAAAATGGATGCACCTCAGCCACATATAAAGATATTTGTCCAACAGTTGGCGTGGTATAGTAGCTGAGAGTCGTTTACAACACGGTGGGGGCGGCTGTGGCTGAGTGGTTAGAGCAGTCGTCCTCCAATGCGAGAGCTGGGGGTTTGAATCCACCAGCAGTCACATGTCGAAGTGTCCCTGGGCAAGACACTGAACCCCTCGTTGCCTCTGATGTGTGTCCCATCAGTGTATGAATGTGATAAAGCTCTGATTAGTCTCTTTAGAATGATTTGTTTAAATAGCTTTGTAGAGATCTAGTATAGAGCTGTATGAATGGGTAAATGAGGACACAGATTGTAAAGTGCTTTGAGTATCTTGAAATAAGATAGAAAGGTGTTATATAAGTACAGTCCATTTACCATTTAACACTTCCTCTGAGCATTCACACATTGCACATACTCTAACATTAATGCAAAAGAAGTTACTTTCAAAGTTTACTTTCTGTGTTCGTCTGTCTCTCCTTCCTGTCCTCTCAAACCAGCCGGTCAAAGCAGATGGCCGCTTGTCCTGAGCCTGGTTCTGCTGGAGGTTTCTTCCTTTTAAAAGGGAGTTTTCCTTTCCACTGTTGCCACTGTGCTTGCGCAAATTGGGAAAATATGACAAAGTGAAGATTCAACAATTCTGCTGGCTTCCTTTCATAGCAAACTTTACCAATTAGCTTTTCTATATATGTGAATGTTTTTGTAAAGTATCCTGAGTCAACTTTGTTGTGAATTGGCGCTATATAAATAAACTGAATTGAACTGAAAGTTTGACCAACCTGGCCACAATTGTCAGTTCTCATCATAAAATGATCTGTGATGAAAACTGACCTTTGATTAAATCCTACAATTTAGAAAAAAAACATATTGACAAGTGATTGACCTTAACAGTATTTCCTGGTGTTTAAATATTATTTTCTGTAGTTTGACTGATGTTTAATTTTGCCAGAGATTTTTCTGTTCAACATAAAAGGAAAGAAAGTGAACAGTTTTGATCATTTATATTTTGTTCTGTGATTGTAGGTTGATGGACCAGAGGATGTTCCAGATACAGAAGACCCATCCAAGTTCCAGTCTGTGGGGGTACAAGTGGAGGATGATAGAGGGTGAGACCAGCTCTTTGTTGTTGTTGACTTCTGCTCATGGACTCCAAACAACTTTGCAAAATAAAGAAAACCTTGAAGAAACTGAAGGTGCAGGACACTAGAGTTATTTTGAAGGTTTTGATTTGGATTTAACATATGTTGGGATTTTTGTAGAATGGAATTCGCACCTCTAAGCTTTCTCTGCAAGAAAAAACAGATAATTTAGAAATTAAATAAAAAAAAATGCACTTAACACCTAACAACGTTGCTATCTGTAGGGACGCATGTGTATTCTGCGTAGACAACTTTTGATTGGAGTTCAATGTGTGTGTGTGTGTGTTGTATGTTGTATGTAGTTCATTGTCACTTATAAGAACATGAATGCATTATTAAAACCACAACAACCAGTTCCACTACAAGTCGGACCAGTAAGGTAGTAACGGAAAAAGTGCAATGTCTTGTTTGGATGAATTCATATTGTCCGTCAAATTTTCACCCAATTTTTAACCAGTACAGGCAAAAGAGAGCACATTACACCAGTTTTGGCCTCACTGCACTGGTTACCGGTTCACTTTCAAATCCAGTTCAAAATATTCATGTATGTCTACAAATCACTGAACAGTGTCGCCCCCCCATCTCTCTGATCTGCTACAACCGTATGTCCCACCACGTTCTCTGAGGTCAGCGGACCAGTTGCTCCTCACAGTTCCAGGAACTCGTCTTAAGTGCAGAGGTGACAGGGCCTTCTCTGTAGCAGGACCAAGACTTTGGAACGAGTTACCTCTGCTTGTCAGACAGGCCCCCTCCCTCTCGGTTTTCAAGTCCCGTTTAAAAACTCACTACTATTCAGTAGCTTTCAACACAAGATGATCTGTGTTTTGATCCTGTATGCTCCACACTGGTTTGTCGTCATTATCTGCATCGGTTTTATGTCTATATTTCTGATTTACCTCATTTTGTATATTGCTTTATGTGTTACCTGTTGTTTTGTCTGTACAGCACTTTGGTTGGCCTTGTTGCTGTTTTAAGTGCTTTATAAATAAAGTGGTATGGTATGGTATGGTATGGTATGGTATGGTATTTCATACCAGAGTTTAAACCAAGATTATTTTATGTTGAGAAATGAAAAGGTTTGAACAAATGTTGCCATTTTACTACTCTGTTATGGCCGTAAAAAAAAAAAAGTGCATTTAGAAGAATTCTGTTTTTTCTTGTAACTGTTTGATGCTGATGCTGTTCTAGACTTCACCAAAATGTGAAACAGTCAGCTTAAACATAGATCGACAGTAATGTTTTTCTCTTTTAAACCTTTATTGTAAATGTTAGGAAAGGCTTAGCCCTGCAAGTCCATTTATACCAGCAGTCCTTGCTCTTAAGTATTTCCTGTTTGTGTCTCCCCCATGGTTAGTTACAGAAGATTCCAGCGCTCCAACAGTGTGACAGCAGCAGTGCAGGTAAGTTTCCACAAGTTTCTTTACACTGAGTTCATAAAACTTAATGACAGACTTTCAGAGTCAGAGATTCTTTATTGTCGTTCCACGACATGTGGTACATGTGGTGGAATGAAATTATGTACACAGGGTCCCAGTTACATCCAACAACATAATGTAAAAGAAAAACAATGATAACATCGAAGATATGAACTAAGAAAAACATCCACTAAAAATATACTAAGCACCAATAGCATAAAAACATTACGTCGAACAGCAGCACAAACATGAACATGAATGAGTCTGTGTGAGCAGATGAGCACGCATGAACACATCAACATGAAACAGATCAGCAGCAACATGAAACAGATCAGCAGCAACATGATGTGATTTTTCACAGTGATTATTCTAGTTAGAGATTCATGAGTCTAACAGCCTCAGGGTAGAAGCTGTTCCTCAGTCTAGTGGTTCTACACTTTATGCTTCTCAACCTCCTTCCTGAGGGGAGCAGGGCTAAAAGTGTGTGTGTGTGCTGGGTGAGTGGGGTCCTTCATGATGCAGGTGGTCCTCTTCCTGCATCTAGAGGTGTAGATGTCTGTGATGGTGGGGAGGCTGATTCCAACACTCTTCTGTGCAGCCTTCACCACTCTCTGCAAAGCTTTTCTTTCTGCAACTGTGCAGCCTCCATGCCACACGTTGATGCTGGAGCACAGGATGCTCTCCACTGCACACCTGTAGAAGGAGGTGAGGACTGAGCTTCCCAGACCAGCTCGTCTCAGCCGTCTGAGGAAGTAGAGTCTCTGATGAGTATCCTGATGCATGCTCAATAATCCAGGTAGAAAAATCCAAAAAAGTTCAATCTGGTCCTCTGGACATTCAAAAAAACAAAAGCAAAACAAAGCAAAAAAAAATCTAGAAACGTTTCGTCTCTCATCCAAGAGACTTCCTCAGTCTGAGGTGCTGTTTTCAGCTCAGTCTCTTAAATAGCACCTTCTTAGAGTGGATCAACCAGTTTGCTGCTGACAACCAAAACCAGCTGATCACATGCTCAAGAAGGAC
>NC_056506.1:6187259-6191669 GCF_014905685.2 Nematolebias whitei | reverse complement strand
AAACAGATTATTTCTTTGTAGATGTTCACGCAACTGACCTGCAACTAATGTAGGCTATGTAAACTGCCCAGGGAGCAATTTGGGATTATATGTCCTGCTCAGAGACACCACCAGACGTGCAATGACCGGGGATCGAAACCAGGACCTTCGGGTCCCGAGTTGGTTACCCTGCCCCTACACCATCTATGCCCCATAACTGTGGTGTATGTCAGAACATTGCATAAATAAAATAAATAACAAGCTAGCCTCAACATTTTAAACTGATAACTAAATTTTAAACACATTTTAGTGAAAACTTGAGACATTCCACTAATTCTGGCTAGGATGCATGAGAGAAGTGGAGCATGCTCTATTCACACAAGGAGAGCTGTTGGTCAGGGTACTTCTTATTGTGCCATTAACTCTATAATAGTTATTGAATCAAGTGTTACTTATGTAGGCAAAACTAAATGTTAAACAGCCTGTTAAAATACACCAGAATGCAGGAAATGGATCTACTTTATTCAAAATTTTCTGGGGGGAGGACCACCAGACCCCCCACCAGTGTGCTTCTCCCCATCACATTATAAAAGCTTCTGATGCCAATGTTCACCACATTGTTCAAGCCAAGAGCCATTGTCAGCACTGGGGGATAAAAGCGCCCCTAAAGGGCAGATTCTAGAATCGCCCCTGATGTAAACTTGCAATTGCATGATTTTAATAATAACTGGTCATGATCTAAAGTGGGCCACTCTGAGGCTGAAACTCCAGGGCTGAAAATGAGTCCCACTCCAGCCCTGAGTGGCTCTGTGGAACTTTGACTTTAAAAATGTGAACTTGACTAATTATTTATAAAAAGTGAAAAGGAGCAATACTTTAATCTGTTTTCTGTCCAAATGTTGTGTAATTTATGCATAAAATTTCTGCAGAGCAATGACAATTACATTAGTAATACAAGTGGTCTGTGTGAACATACCAGTTTATGAAAACACTCAAAGGGCACAAAGTCCTATAATTTCAGCACCAGAAGTAGAGTCCAGAGACAAACATGTAGCATTAACACAGTATGAACAACATTCAGGAATTGTTTCTATAAGAACATTATCAAATATTTTACATGAACAGTAAGATTGCTTCGCCTACGAGGAAATGTAAAGTTTGGTACAAACACCAGCATCCTCACTAACTTTTACAAGTGCACCATGGAGAGCCTGCTGACAGGCTGCGTCACAAGGTGGTGCATGAACTGCACAAATCAGAGCCGGAAAGCTCTAGAGGGTGGTGCAAACAGCAGAGGACATCAGTGGTAGCAGTCTCCACACCATCCAGGACATCTACCACAGCTGATGTCTGCGTAAAGCAGCATCATTAAGGACCACACCCACCCAGCACAAGGACTCTTCCATCTACTACTCTCAGGTAGATGATACAAGAGTCTATCATCATGCATGAAAAGACTCAAAGACAGTTATTGTCCATAAACTGTCAGATTACTGAACTCTCAATAAATAACACTGAACAACTGGCAATAAATTTGCACCAAGCCACATCTGTGACAACTAATATGACTAATATTAACTTGTGGCACCTAATATTTTTATTGCTAATGCATTATGTGGCTGTATCATGTATGTACCTTACCATCATAATTCATCTCCATGTTACTCACTACCTGTGCAATAATCTGTCACACAACCTGTTTATGTTAGCTATTTGCAGTATACATCATGTGAATTTCAGCTTATATTACTACCTCAAAATACTTACTCATACAAATTCATTCTACTTTCACTGTTATATTCTACCATGTTGTTGTTTACTATTTATTCTTTAGAACCTTGTAAATATTGTATTTACTTTTTCACTTTTTGGTACTTTATTTTGTACCATTATTGAATGTTTTAGTATTTCTTGTTTGTTTGTTCATTGTTTTAGTGAGTCTAATCAGTTCTTCTCATCCTGAATATTTTATTGTACTGTTAACCTTGTGTTAACCTGCATATGACAAATAAACATAACCTGAATAAAGCATTAACCTTTAATTTAATCATTAAGCAAACAATGTCATTATGACAGAAAATGGAGGATTTTTTTTTCATTTACCCTTTATTTATACAGGTAGTCTCATTGAGTCACGAGAACTCATTTTCAAGAGAGACCTTTTTAGGGAACAGATGGTGGGGGTTAAGGGCCTTGCTCAAGGGCCCAGAGTGGGGCGAATGAGGGTGGAGGCAGGTGTGGATGTTTCACCTTTTCCTGCCCACATTTTGATGTTGACGGTACCGGGAGGTGAACCTGCAACTTTCCGATCACAAGCCCATCTTCTAACCTCTGCGCCACCACTCCCCCACATTTACCTGCAGTTACTTTTGTAGAGTTGAACATGTGGGAGCTACTTCCCGTTTATAACTTGTGATCAGCTGATGGGGTCGGTCCCCAGCTTTCTACATATTTTCCAAACTCTGTTTAATTTTTGAAAAATAATAAACTGTATCCCACCCTCGAAACTCTCAGGGTAACATGTGTCTGGATTACCTGTTCTCCACTGACACTGTTTAACCATTTTGTTCTGGTGATTTTTCACAAACCCCTCTGACTGTAAAGCGTCCTGGCTGCAGGCAGCCCCATATCTGCAGGTAACAGGCGTTTACCTTCAAGACAGATTGAGGTTACCAATTGATCATTCGCTGACATGCCTACTGAAATGATTGACAGGTCGCGCAGTGGAGCCAACTTGTGGATAAAAGAAAAAAAAACGAGCTGCAGCCCTGCAGTGGAGGTGGGGCGGCCCAGGAGCAGCGGCAGCATGTTCTGTGTTTATATGTTGTTAATAAGAAGTTCTAAAAAAAAAACAGGGAGGGCCGGTCCTGCAGCCCACAAATCAGACCGGCCCACCAGGAATTCTCCAGACCCTCCCGATTGGCCACTCCGGGCCTGGAGCCAATTCAGAGGCTCTAATGAGCATGAGGCCCCAGAGCCACAGCTTACAGACCTTCATGCTAGGAGAAATGGGTCAATCTGTACTGCTGTCAGCCACAGGTCCGTGCATTAAAAATAGAAAATATCACTAAAAGAAATGCAAACATCCCAAAAACTCCAACTTCACATAGTTCATGAAGCTTACACTGCTGGCTGTTATGTAGTTATATCAATATTGCATTATTTTTTTTATTATTTATGGTGAATTATTATTATTATTATTTATGGTGTTGAAAGAATGTGCCGATCAGCTCTGCGAGGTGCTGGCAGACATCTTTAACACCTCACTTACCCTGGAGACAGTTCCCACCTGCCTGAAGACTGCCACCATCATCCCAGTCCCAAAAAGCTCTACAGTGACTGGTCTGAATGACTATCGGCCAGTGGCCCTCACCCCGATAGTCGCTAAATGCTTTGAAAAACTGGTCATGACTCACATCAAAACAACCAACAACATCAACGAGGACCCTCATCAGTATGCATACCATGAGAACCGATCAACAGAGGATGCCATCTCCTCTGTGGTCCACACTGCGCTCAACCACCTGGAGCAGAAAAACTCTTACGTCTGTACTCTCTTTGTGGACTTCACATCTGCCTTCAACACCATGATCCCCCAAACCCTGATGGACAAACTATTCACACTACGACTAAGCCCCTCCATTTGCAACTGGGTACTAGACTTCTTAACAAACAGACCTCAGTCTGTGAGGATCCACAACTTCTCCTCTTCCACCATAACCCTCAGCACTGGCTCTCCTCAGGGATGTGTGTTGAGCCCTCTCCTGTTTACTCTGCTCACGTATGATTGTGCAGCTACCCATCCAGGCTGTCACATTGTAAAGTTTGAAGATGATACAGCGGTGGTGGGATGCATCACAAACAATGATGAGTCCAGCTACAGGCAGGAGGTGGAACATCTGGAGAGCTGGTGCAGAGAGAATAACCTTCTCATCAATGTGAAGAAGACAAAGGAGATGATTGTGGACTTCAGAAGGAACAAACACACCTACACCCCCTTGAACATAAGAGGATCTGCAGTGGAAGTGGTCTCCAGCTACAAGTAGTTGGGTGTAAACATGAATGACAACCACAGCTGGAGCAACAACACCACCAGCCTGATCAAGAAAGCTCATCAGAGACTCCAAAAAAGTTCAATCAGGTCCTCTGGACATTCAAAAAAACAAAAGCAAAACAAAGCAAAAAAAAATCTAGAAACGTTTCGTCTCTCATCCAAGAGACTTCCTCAGTCTGAGGTGCTGTTTTCAGCTCAGTCTCTTAAATAGCACCTTCTTAGAGTGGATCAACCAGTTTGCTGCTGACAACCAAAACCAGCTGATCACATGCTCAAGAAGGACCATCAGCCTAACAATGGGTCATTAGCACACTGATGGCTGTTTACTACTCACAGAGGGCTGAGTGATACTAGCAATCACAGCATTGTAAGAGGGG
>NC_056506.1:6180038-6187159 GCF_014905685.2 Nematolebias whitei | reverse complement strand
AGTTGATCACAATATTTTACTACAGAGGCTTGAATATGATATTGGGATTACAGGAACAGCTCTAAAATGGTTTGAATAATATCTATCTGATAGATTCCAGTTTGTAAATGTAAATAATAAATCTTCTTCATACACCAAAGTTAGTCATGGAGTTCCTCAGGGCTCAGTGCTTGGGACAATACTCTTTACTTTATATATGCTTCCATTAGGTAAAGTTATTAAACAGCATGGGATAAATTTTCATTGTTATGCTGATGACACACAATTATATTTGTCCATTAAACCCAATTAATCCAATCAGCTACTTAGACTACAAGCATGTCTTAAAGCCATAAAAACCTGGATTACCCTTAATTTTCTCCTGTTTTTTTTTTAATATATATATTTTTATTATTATTATTTTTCTCCCTTGTCCTGTCCGGCATTGTGAAACTTAGAATTATTGTCTGAGTGTCAAAGTGATGCCCAACAGATTTACTTTCACAAGCAGAGCATTATGGCTGGCCTTAATGCTCCACTTGATATATAAATTAAATTTATTAGAATATGCTTTGGGTTTATCCTGATGCATGCTCAATAATCCAGGTAGAAAAATCCAAAAAAGTTCAATCTGTCTGAACCGACAGTTTGTTTGTTTTTTGGCGGCGGGGTCGGTGTGGGGAGAGACATACGCAAATCTGAGCCGTGCACTGTTTGTAGCAACAGTTTTCGAGTGGCGGGGATGCGTTCAGCGTGAGGGTTCAGCATGAAGGAAGAGGCTGCCTTTAGCTTTTTAGCTAGTGCACTTGCATTGCGAGCCGCTAGTTTAGCGTTACGTCAGTGCAGACAGGTGGTTGGGGGTGGGGTTCGGTAGACGGGGCGCTCGGTTCTGTTGACGGGGCGGGGGGCCCCGCTTGTATAATGGTAGGGGAAACACTGCCTTGGTCAAAGATAACAACGAGACGTTGATTTTCCTTTTGTTTTGACTAGAGAAGTCAGTGTTAGATTAACAACAACACACACACATTTTCACTATATTATTTTCAGCACTCCGAAGTTACAAATATATACAACACATTTTACTTTTTTCTTTTAAAACAATATATCTAAATGTCCCTCAACTGCCTACTGTAAAAAGCTAACCTGACCCAGTCTTTAATAAATCCATATAGTCATCTGCAGGGATCATCCTTCTTTCTCGCATATATCTCTTATTCTTATTCTCATTCATCTTACTCTCTAAAAAGTGTATATTTAAGGTTACTCCCATATCAGAAGCACAATTATGACAGGCATATCGTTCATCTTTGTGCTGCTAATCAGTCTGACCAAATGCATCCAAATGCAGACCTTAGGTGACACTAAACGCTCAAAGTTCCCAGAGGACGCTGTCTTTTTCATGAGTCCAGATCAGGACCCCCCACAAGCACTCAAAACATCATAGAGCCTATCAAACTCCGACAAACTCCATGAAGTTTATCAAACCTTGACAAACCCGACAAAGTTTATCGAACTGTCAAACGCCCAACACCTGTCGACGCTGTCCGGATGTACAGTTTTTAACGCGTTTAATAAAACACGACGGGCATAACACCCGGATGTCCGTAAACCTAACTGTTCACGCAAAGATTGGATCGTCACACCTCATTAATCCACTATAATAACCTTATAGTCTTCGGCAGGTATTACTAAGGTTGCTGGGTACCAACAGGAGAGCCTTACATTATTCATCCGCAGGTATCTCAAAAGGTGACGCAACAATTTTCACATGAAGGTAAAAATCAGCAACGCCGTTCTTAAAATTTAGTCAATAATCAAACAAAAATTTATGCACAGGCTTTAATCAACCGTACGGTTCTTATTTTTTGGGAGAAAAATAACGTTTCGCGTGTTTATAACGTTCTTGGCCCACTTCCAGTTAGCAAGTTGCTAACGTTTCTGGTCCGCTCCCACGCACGCCCAGGCAAAAAAAAAAGTCACATTTATAAACTTTTACGTCTGATATAAAACATTCACAAAATCACGTATTATACTGTAACGTTCTCAACTCAACTTTCAACTCAACTCAACTTTATTTTTGGTAAATTAAAAACATTACAAAAAAAAGGGAAAAACAATATAAAATGGTAAATCAATTATTTACCAAAAAAGGAATAGGCTGAAGCCAAGGCTTATACTTTCCTACCTTGTTCATAGACTCAGCAGTCTACATAATGACATATATCTAATGTCCACATATACACATACAGACATTTACCATATATTTAAATATTTAAATATGCATGTTCAGGTCCTTCTAAAAAATTAGCATATTGCGATAAAGGTCATTATTTTCCATAATGTAATGATAAAAATGAAACTTTCATATATTTCAGATTCATTGCACACCAACTGAAATATTTCAGGTCTTTAATTGTTTTAATACTGATGATTATGGCATACAACTCATGAAAACCCAAAATGCCTGTCCCAAAAAATTAACATATTTCATCCCACCAATGAAAGACAAGTGTTTTTAATACAAAAAACGCCAACGTTCAAATAATCATGTTCAGTTATGCACTCAATACTTGGTCGGGAATCCTTTTGCATGAATGACTGCTTCAATGCGGTGTGGCATGGAGGCAATCAGCCTGTGGCACTGCTGAGGTGTTATGGAGGCCCAGGTTGCTTCGATTGCGGCCTTAAGCTCATCCAGAGTGTTGGGTCTTGCGTCTCTCAACTTTCTCTTCACAATATCCCACAGGTTCTCTATGGGGTTCAGGTCAGGAGAGTTGGCAGGCCAATTGAGCACAGTAATACCATGGTCAGTAAACCATTTACCAGTGGTTTTGGCACTGTGAGCAGGTGCCAGGTCGTGCTGAAAAATGAAATCTTCATCTCCATAAAGCTTTTCAGCAGATGGAAGCATGAAGTGCTCCAAAATCTCCTGATAGCTAGCTGCATTGACCCTGCCCTTGATAAAACACAGTGGACCAACACCAGCAGATGACATGACACCCCAGACCATCACTGACTGTGGGTGCTTCACACTGGACTTCTGGCATTTTGGCATTTCCTTCTCTCCAGTCTTCCTCCAGACTCTGGCACCTTGATTTCCGAATGACATGCAAAATTTGCTTTCATCCGAAAAAAGTACTTTGGACCACTGAGCAACAGTCCAGTGCTGCTTCTCTGTAGCCCAGGTCAGGCGCTTCTGCCGCTGTTTCTGGTTCAAAAGTGGCTTGACCTGGGGAATGTGGCACCTGTAGCCCATTTCCTGCACACGCCTGTGCACGGTGCCTCTGGATGTTTCTACTCCAGACTCAGTCCACTGCTTCCGCATGTCCCCCAAGGTCTGGAATCGGCCCTTCTCCACAATCCTCCTCAGGGGCCGGTCACCTCTTCTCGTTGTGCAGCGTTTTCTGCCACACTTTTCCCTTCCCACAGACTTCCCACTGAGGTGCCTTGATACAGCACTCTGGGAACAGCCTATTCGTTCAGCAATTTCTTTCTGTGTCTTACCCTCTTGCTTGAGGGTGTCAATGATGGCCTTCTGGACAGCAGTCAGGTCGGCAGTCTTACCCATGATTGCAGTTTTGAGTAATGAACAAGGCTGGGAGTTTTTAAAAGCCTCAGGAATCTTTTGCAGGTGTTTAGAGTTATGTCGTTGATGCAGATGGTTAGGTTAATAGCTTGTTTAGAGAACCTTTTCATGATATGCTAATTTTTTGAGACAGGCATTTTGGGTTTTCATGAGCTGTATGCCATAATCATCAATATTAAAACAATTAAAGACCTGAAATATTTCAGTTGGTGTGCATCCATCCATCCATTATCTTTACCCGTTTATTCCATTTTGGGTCACGGGGGTCGCTGGTGCCCATGTCCAGCAATCACTGTGCGAGGGGCGGGGTACACCCTGGACAGGTCGCAAGTCCATCACAGGGCCACATAGAGACAAACGAGACAAACAACCATTCACTTTCTCACTCACACCTAGGGACAATTTAGAGTTACCAATCAGCCTAACATGCATGTTTTTGGTCTGTGGGAGGAAACCGGAGTACCCGGAGAAAACCCACGCATGCACGGAGAGAACATGCAAACTCCACCCAGAAAGGCCCCTGGACCGGGTTTTGAACCAAGGATCTGCTCGCTGAGAGGCAGCAGCTCTACCAGTTGCGCCACTGTGCTGCCCAGTTGGTGTGCAATGAATCTGAAATATATGAAAGTTTCATTTTTATCATTACATTATGGAAAATAATGACCTTTATCACAATATGCTAATTTTTTGAGAAGGACCTGTATACTCACATTACATACATTTACCGTATATTTAAATATGCATGTATGTAATACATACACATAATCACATTACATACATACATGGTTACACAATAAGCTTTTATAATTTTACATTTTAAGGCTCTTTTAAAGCTCAGCAAAAAAAAATGTGTACTTTGAAATCATCATTCAATTCAATCTAAAGTTTCACACCAATAACTGAAATACATCTAGATTTTACTTTACTTTTCTCTTTAGCTTGTTCAAATATTAACAAACCTCGTAAATTATATTTACTCTCTCTTAACTTAAATAATTTCTGAATTCCAGAAGGAAGACTTTTATTCAGTGCTTTATACATTATTTCCAGTATTTTTATATAAACAATGTCATTAAATTTTAAAGTATTACTTTGAATAAAGAGTTTATTAGTTGGTTCACAATATCCCACTTTATTAATAAGTCTAATTGCTTTTTTTGGTAACTTTATTAATATGTCAATAGTAGTTTTATTTGCATTTCCCCATATTTCTGAGCAATATGACAAGTAGGGCATAATCAAGTAAGAGTATATAATATGCAAGACTTTTACATTTATTAAATTTTTTATTTTAAACAATATTCCAATAGTTTTTGCAATTTTATGTTTAATATATTTAATATGAGGCTTCCAACTAAGTTTGTTGTCCAGAATGATACCTAAAAATTTTGTCTCATAAACTCTGTCATTTATATGTAACTTTACATTATTATAAATCCAATTACCTGAAAATACCATAAATTTAGTTGGGTTTTTTTGTTTTCATTTAAAGATAGCTTATTATAATCAAACTACTTTTTGAACTCAGCTAGCTCTTTTTCTACTATTTGTATTAGTTCATCCATATTCTTTCCAGAAAAGAAAAAAGTTTGTATCATCAGCAAACGTTATAAATTTCAAAATACTGGATCCTGTAAAAATATCATTAAAAATATATATAAATAATTTAGGTCCTAGAACTGAGCCTTGAGGCAGACCACATTTTATAGTTTCAATTTGTGACTTTGTGTTGTTAATTTGTACATATTGTAACCTATTACTCAAATAACTCTTTAACCACTGATGTGTAACCCCCCATAAGTCATATTGTTCACATTTTCCCAGTAGTTCTACTGCCTTTTAGTTCACTAAACTGCGTCCACAAAAACCGAAAACAGAGCAGCCTGTCAGTGTCATGATCAGCGGCCCCAGCTGACCCCCCATCAGCACCTGTCTCACACTCACAGCCCCATCATGTCATGTTTCTGCTCCTCTTTGTCATCATGCTGTTTTTCTTCTGTCATTAGCCACACCCCCCTCTGTACTTTCAGCTCATCAGCCCTGATTACACTCACCTGTTCAGCTTGTCTAGTTCACCTGCTCTGCACCCTTTATAAACTCCATTCTCTCTCTCCACCGGGCTGAATTATTACACCTTCCATGGTCCCTAATACCAAGCCATTCATTGTTTCATGTTCATGCCTGATGATCACATCTTGTCTTTTTGGATTTACGACCATACACCTGTACCTTGGATTCTTTGTCTGCCTGCCCCTTCCTGGTTTTTGGCATTCTGCTTTCTGACTACGGTACTGACTCAACCTTCTACCTCCTTGACCACGACTCACGGAACGCACTTTCTGGATTATTATTGGAACTCTTTTCCCCTTGCATGAACCCCGCTTGTTTATACTGGATGACGCTTCTGGACGCCCCTTCTATTCACGCTCATCTCAATCTTGCAACTGCTCTGCTCAACTGCCAGTGACGTCATCAATACTATTCTGATGGGTGACTCTCTCCCTCCTGCTTCTGAGGGTCTGTCACTGCAGCTTATCTTGACTTTCCATCCAGCAACAAAAATAAATTAAAACTGTTTTTGTACTCCTGTGTCTAGGCTTATAAAGGATCCAAAAACCCTGGTTCCTGACAGTCAGTCCTTAAGGGACATGCAGAAATTTGATTTTACAGGTTTTTTGCTTACCTTATGAGATGATAATAGCCGGCTCGCACAGTCTGCTCAGACTTGGTCACCTGCCGCTGTATCACCATGAAACAACAAGAAAGGAGCTACTACTTTTAAAGACGGGAGACTGGCATTTCATGCGTTGGGACAAGGGCTGCGGGCCACCGGACCCGGAAACCCGCCTCCAGCCCACATCGCTTCCCCCAGCTTGAATCTTCCTCAGAAGTGGCAACTCATACTAAACAATAAATCAAGGAGATGTCAATTAAGTTTTATCAATTGTATTAAAATCAAGGCAGGAAAAGGTTATAGTTTACAGCGCTGGCCTCTTTGTTCTGTGATGCGATCACAAACCCGGAAGAGCCCCGATGTCCCATGTCATTACTAATTTATAGGGCCTAGACTCCTCATTCGCAGAAGGGGAGCTCAACCTGTCAGTGTATGAGGGGGCGTGTCTAAGTGTGATCTCAATATGTGATTATGATGTAAGGAAATATGAGACTGTGCTTCAAAAGGCCTTTCTAGGTGATGTGGCAAGCAGAAATAAACTCTATTCCTTGACGGATATTGAATCCCAAGGAGACTCTTTAGAGTTGCCAGCCCAGTTTAACCCAGTCAGAACCAGGCCATAATTTCATTATAATCCCGTCTCTGAGCAGATCAAAACCATAGGACCAGTCTAGATAAAAATATCCAACAAAAGTTAAGCGTATTGGCCCAAGCACTGAGCCCTGAGGAACTCCATGACTAACTTTGGTGTATGAAGAAGATTTATTATTTACATTTACAAACTGGAATCTATCAGATAGATATGATTCAAACCATTTTAGAGCTGTTTCTGTTCTCCCAATATCATATTCAAGCCTCTGTAGTAAAATATTGTGATCAACT
>NC_056506.1:6172571-6179938 GCF_014905685.2 Nematolebias whitei | reverse complement strand
AGAATTTTTGAGATGAAAGTTAGATTAGATATAGGTCTATAGTTGGCCAGAATTTCTGAATCAAGATCAGACTTCTTAAGTAAAGGTTTAATTACAGCAACCTTAAAGCTCTGTGGTACATAACCATCCATTAAAGACAAATTAAGTAAATCCAAAATGTGGACATCTTATATATATATATATATATATATATATATATATATATATAGGAAACTGAGAATTGCGTACAAAGGCCAACAATTGTGTTAAAATACTTTAGCCTGATTTGATTTTAATATTATGAGAAACTCTTTCCTCTCACCATCCTTCATGGTAAACTGTCTTTGAAAAGCATCCATTGTATGTTATGCCGTTGTAGTTCTTCTCCACGCTCTGCATCTCGTTTTCTGGTTTGTTTGTTTTTTGTGTGTGTGTATTTCCATGCTAGCGTTACTGCATCGCAAACAGGTCTGGTATAGTAACTACAGCCTTTTGGGTCATTTTTTGTTAGTATGGAATAACATATTTCTAAACAGTGCAATGTTTACATGGATATTTTTAGTAACAAGAAATATAATAATAAAAAAATAATTAAAAAAAAATATATAATAATAATAATAATATAATAATAATAATAATAATAATAATAATAATAATAATAACCTTTATTTAACCAGGTTTGTCCCATTGAGATCAAAAAATCTCTTTTACAAGAGAGACGTGGCCAAGCCTGGCAGTATACAGTGAGAGGGAAAAAAAAACACTCAGTTACAACACAGTCACAATAAACAGACTTAAAATAAAACAAATGACTCAATTAAAACTATTGCACTTCTGCAATTTGAACATAATGGGATCTATCATGGTATCAAATACATTCAGAGATACTATGGATACTACTATACTATTTATTAAAACTATTGAACCTTAACATCAGTTCATATAATGTACGGGGATTGCATGTTGGGCATGACGAAGCAGATAAATCTCGCCGCCTTATTGTTAACAAACTTTTAGTAACCTGTGATATACTGTGTGTGCAGGAGACTTTTCTGTCTAGACAGGACTTGGAAATGTTAAACTCTGTTCATAAAGACTTCTATGGAGCAGGGGAATCCACCACTGACTGTTGTGATAGGATACTCCGTGGCAGAATCCCTGGTGGTGTTGCGGTGCTTTGGCATAAGAAGCTTGACCAGCAAATTAAAATGGTCAGGCTGAATGTTGACTGGGCAATAGGACTCGAGTTCTGTGGTGGGGATAAAACAATCACCATACTGAACATGTATACTCCTTATGAGTGCTCTGAGAATGAATTTAAGTATTTAAACAGACTGGCCTATATTATGGCGTACATACAAGAACATGCAGTGAGCAGCATTTTCATTGTGGGTGATTTGAATGCTGATCTCTCAGACCAAATGTCTATGTTTGCAAACCATTTACAGCATTTCTGCTCAGATAATGGTCTCTCTCTCTCTCTCCAGTGAATTACTTCTGCCAAGGGACAGCTACACTTACATTAGTGAGGCATGGCATACCACCTCCTGGTTAGACCATTGCACCAGTGATGCTCATAACACCATCAAATCCACGAGAATTAATTATGACTTATCCACATATGACCATGTGCCCTTGTCCTTCTCTATAAATATGGACAATGTGCCATCTCTTACATCTGTAAACTGTGATATGCATGAAGCAAAAATTAGTTGGTCCACTTTAACGGAAAGGGACAGTCGTACATATCTTACCCAGAGCGAGACCAGGTTGAGTAACATTGAGCTGCCTAAATCTGCTGTAACGTGCACTGATATCACCTGTCAGAATCTGCAACATAGAATCGAACTGTGCGCACTGTGTGATAAAATTGTGGATTATCTCCTTATCTCAGCCCGACATCTGTCTAAGATTAAGAAGTATTAGGCTGGAAGGAGTATGTTGAGAAGTTTCATACTGAGGCAAGAAGAGCATTCAAAGCCTGGCTTGAATCGGGTAGACCCAGATGTGGTCCTCTGTTTGTTAATATGAAGGAAGCTAATTCAAACTTTAAATATGCCCTACGCTTCATTAAAAGACATGAGAATTCTCTCAGGGCTGAGTCACTGGCAAGAAAACTACAAAGTAACTGCCCTACAGATTTCTGGAAAGAAATTAAAAGAATGAATGATAAAAAAATGTCTTTACTAACACACATTGATGGTGTGAGCGGAGCAGATTACTGAACTATGGCAGAAATATTATCATGATATTTTTAATGCTGTTAAAAGTAATGCATTTATTGTTGGAAATATTGATAGTAATGAAAATGTGGTTGTGTCCCCACAAGAAGTCTTTGAGATTGTAATGAAGCTGGATAAGAACAAGGCATGTGGGTCAGACGTTGTATCTGCTGAGCATCTAAAATATGCAAGCAGGAAACTGTACCCTCTGCTTGATAAATGTTTTACAGGCTTTCTGATTCATGGAGTGTTACCTGACAAATTATTGTCTGTCATTTTAGTTCCTATTGTGAAGGATAAAGCTGGTAAAATTAACAGTAAGGATAATTATACGCCTATAGCTCTGGCCAGCACCTTGTCTAAGGTACTGGAGAGGGCTGCTCTGAACAAACTGGAAAGATTTTTGCTGACCTCTGATAACCAGTTTGGTTTTAAATGTAAACATGGAACAGACTTGTGCATTTTTGCTTTAAAATAAATTTTAGATTTATACAACAGACACAACACCTCCATTTTTATGTGTTTTATTGATGCCTCAAAGGCCTTTGATTATGTAAACCATGAAAAGTTGTTTCACAAGTTGTATAACAGAGGTGTCCCCAAATGTTTAGTGAGGATTCTTGTTTTTTGGTATGCTAATCAGCACATGTATGTAAAATGAGGAAACTCTGTATCAGATCTCTTCGGAGTTTCAAACCGTGTGAGACAGGGTAGCATCCTGTCTCCCGTTTTATTTAATGTGTACATGGACGATCTGTCAAAGCTCTTAAATGACTGTGGAACAGGCTGTAGGGATGGTAACAGGATCATCAACCATTTCATGTATGCTGATGATTTAGTGATTTTCTGTCCTTGTACTGCTGGCCTGCAAGAGCTGCTGCAGGTATGCTCCGATTATGGAAGAGACTTTGATATAAAATATAATTCTAAGAAAAGCAGCATCATGATTGTGTGGAGCAGTGAGGACTCCGAGTTGATGTTCCCTGATTTCTTTCTGTCGGGCAACAAGCTGAAAATCAGTAATGAATGTAAATACTTGTGGCACTATGTGACTGCAGACCTGTCAGATCATAGAGACATTTATAGACAATGTTGTATGTTCTATGGACAAGCTAACATGCTGATGCGTAGGTTTGGACCGTGTTCAAAATCAGTTAAGATCTAACTGTTTAAGGCCTACTGCACTCCCATGTATACCGCTCACCTGTGGAGTCGTTATAAAAGGAGCAGTATGTATAGACTAAATGTGGCATATAATGATGGCATGCAGATGCTGCTAAGGGTACCTCGATGGAGCAGTGCAAGCAAAATGTTTGTAGATGCAGGTGTGCCTACCTGCCCTGCGGTGCTGCGTAACCTCATGTATAGATGCATGTGTAGGTTGTCTGTATCTGAAAACTGTATCATCGCTACACTGACCAACCCTGAACTAAGCTCTGTGCGATACTTTTCTACTTTATGGACTCATTGGCTTTTGAGCCTTTATAGAAAAACTTTTTAATTATGTGTTTTTGCTGTTTTTTATGTTTTTATGTTTTCTATATGGATCTTATATTGTGTCTGAAATAAAGTAAATGAATGAATGAACTAGAGTTCTAAGTTTAAGCTTTGATTGTAAACTGTTCCATGAAGTTGGAACTGAAATGCTGAAGTCTTTCTTCCCCATTTCTGTTCTGACATGAGGAACACTAAAATTTAAAAAGTCTTGAGACCGGAGGCTGTAGGTCGTGCTGTTTAACATTAACAAAGATAAAAGATAAGGTGCTGTCAACTTAAGAGTAGCCTTGTAAATCAAAATCTACCAATGGCCAAGCTGGCGTACATGCAGAGACGGCCATTATACATCATCATACAGGAGACAGTGATGAGTTAGGACTTCATAATTTGCAATAAACTGCAAAGTGCCATGATACACGCTATCGAGCATGTAAAGACATTGAGCAGAGGTGTTCAGGTGTAATACATTGCCATAGTCATTGTAGTTACTATTTGTCCTTGCAAACTAAAAAGCAAACAAGTCAAAAAGGCAAATGTAACTCAAACAGTCACTTGTTGCACCGTGGGTTTTGGTTTATGCAGTCGAAAGGAAAAAGTTCAAATGTAGCTTATGGTAAATTTATTTTTCCTTTGGCAGCCAAACAGTTTGGTACATATCACAGGATCACTTGCTGACACACCTGCTCTAAATCCTACATGACTGCTCAGCTTGTTGCTCCACCTCCAACTGGTAAAAAAACCATGTGACCACGCACGTGCCTCTAAAGCTCCCTAAAGCCTACATATTTATAATGTGCCCACATCCCAAACAAAAACAAAATATATAAACTAAACAAATTACTAACAAACAAACTTATTCTAAACAATTCTAATTAAAAATACTAATTTAATTCAAACCTAAAATAAGATAATTATAAACTAAATTCAAAGACTTAACAAAAAATAGACGAATAGCTCCTATAGTCATTAATCGGAAGAAGAGTTGATTCCAACAATTTCTGTTTTACCCTAAAAGAAAAGCAGGATTTATTCTGAATATAAAATCCAAGTAAAAGCTTAAGTTTTTTTTTTTTTTTTACAGTAAACTGAACTTGTGCTTTAAAAGTCAATTTGTCATCAATTAAAAATCCCAGATATTTGAACGTAGATACAAGTTCAATTTGTTGACCATCACTAATGGTGATGACAAACTGGTTTGACCTTGCTGTTGTTAAGTTTCTGAAAAACATTGGCCTTGTTTTGTCAAAATTCAAAACAAGTTGAAGCTGACAAAATTGTTCTTGTATTCTAAATGCATTCTGCATATATGCAAATACTTCTGTGGACGTAGGTGCAAAGCTGTGTCATCTGCATAAAAATGAATTGCATTTGAAATATCCTTTCCAAAATCATTAATATACAAGATAAACAACAAAAGGGTGTAGTAAAGAACCTTGTAGTGCCCCCTTGTAAATAAACTGAACATCAGAACAAAAACCATCTAACTGGACAGCTTGGGTTCTATCTTTAAGATAGTTTGCAAACCATCCAACTGTATGTGTAGAAAGCCCAAATGTTAAACGTTAAAGGTTCAGTGCTTGGACAAATACTCTTTACCTTGTATATGCTGCTGATACACAGTTACATTTGCCCATGAAACCAAATGAATCCAATCAGCTACTACAAGCATGCCTTAAAGACATAAAACCTGGATGACCCTAAATTTTCTGCTTTTGAACACAGACAAGACTGAGGCTTTAGTTTTTGGACTTGAGCATCTTAGGAATGAATTTTTCAGTCTTTTGCCCTCCTTCAATGGCATTAATCTGGCCTCCAGCTCTAAAGTTAACAATCTTTGTGTTATTTTTGATCAGGACATGGTTTTTATCCCCTACATTAATTATGTTACTAGAACTGCCATCTTCCATCTGTGTAATATCGCTAAAATTAAAAACATCTTATCTAAAAATGATGCAGAAAATCTTGTTCATGCATTTGCCACGTCTAGACTGGACTATTGCAATGGTTTATTGTCTGGATGTCCAAATACTTCTTTAAAAAAGTATTAAGTTAATCCAAAATGCTGCTGCCAGAATCTTAACTGGAGTTAGTAGGAGAGATCATATCTCTGCAGTTTTAGCTTCTCTCCATTGGCTCCCTGTAAAGCAATGGCACTGTAGTGAACTAGGCCTCCGACCAAAACCTGCCTCTGAAGACCTTCATGGGACAGGAACTGTTATTTCATAGATTAGAATCCAGAAATACAAATTAGCTCAGCCAGAGACTCTAATTGTATCCTGAACTAATCAATTGAAAGAACACTCTCTTTTTTATATTATCATTACTATTTTACAATATCTTGATAAAAGTGTGTTTAGTTCATACCATTTTTAAATGTTGAAGTGAACCACTCTCTTTAAATCAACTGTGAAACAGTATTAATGATTTTTTAATCCTCATTTAAATTAGAAATTAAGTTAAATGTCTATTTTACAAATTAATTATGCATTTTTGATCTTCTGTCTGAAATGAGAAGTAGTGATCTCGGTCAAAAGTTGGAGACAGTCAAAAACAAGTTGTTAGAATGGGCTGTCGTGTTTTTAAAACTCTCAGACAGTAAATAAGAAAACTGGCACCTGCAGTGTTTCTCAATTCGCCAAAACTTTTCTCTGTCTGTTCCTAAAACATTCTTGCTGTTTTCTTGACTTGCAAAAACCCTCTGACAAAACTAGAACCACACCCCTGTTGGTTGCATCAACCAATCAGGACTTACTAAAGTGACCGGAAGCAGAACTCTTTAAAAGTCGACACTTCCTGGAACTATTAGTCTTCTGAGGTTCTGTGGAGTAGTTCTGGAGTGAAGTTCTGTTCTGGAGTTCTGGAGTTTTCCACTGCTGAGTGAAACTTCGAACTCAGTTTTCCAGTCTGATGGAGCCATCCATCTCTGCTGTGGTCACGGCGCCTCGCTGTGACTATCACCAGGCAAACGTCCTACAACTTCTGAGGAAGTTTGTTCTGTAGAACGGAGTATCTCACGACTTCTGCCGAGTTGCAGCCACCCTGAGGAGACGCTGAAAGGTAGCGTGCCAGGGACCTCTTGACTGTAGCGGACCCATCCTCTGCCAAGGTAAAGAGTCGTCACGAGCTTCACGCGAAGTGTACCACGGGCGCGCTGCATTTGAAAGGAGCGTGTTGTTCTGGTCTACAGACATACATCTTCCTGCAACATCTCCCTTTAAACTCTTCCATATTTCCCATCTTTAAAACTCTTCTATCTTGCCAGTAATTAATCCAGATGCCTTCAGAAATGTCTGTTGTTTTTATTAAGTAAAACGTGCCAAGTTTTATTAATCAGAACCAGATCAGTCTAATCAAGTGTACAATGTTTTGATGTTAAATTTTGATTCTGTTCAATAAATGACCACATTTATTTTGATGGGTCAAAGAAAATTAACGTCTCATGTCACTGATTAAACCATCTACACACAGTACCTCTGTCACATGGCTGTAATTAGCTCGAAAAAGAGGGAACTCGTTATTTAAAATATAATTGTAGCGAAGCTACGAAGCTAACCTAGCCCATAGAACACTACAGCAGTTTTTGGATTTTTTGCCACGGGAGGGGCTAATACACACACACACACACACACACACACACACACACACACACACACACACACACACACACAT
>NC_056506.1:6165150-6172471 GCF_014905685.2 Nematolebias whitei | reverse complement strand
ATATATATCCTTTGGTTCAAACAGACTTATACTACCATCAAGTGGTCAACATGGTACTACACATCAATGGATTATAGATTATTTTTATTGCTCTTTTTTATTGTGTTGTTAATGCCAGAAGTGTAGTTTTGTAATTGTTATTATTAATAATAATAACAAGCTGAAGTTTTTTTCACAGACATCTAAAAGTTCAGAGGCATATCAGTCAGAAATAGTATATAGGCATTAGAGGGTGGCTGTGGCTGAGTGGTTAGAGCAGTCGTCCTCCAATGCAAGAATTGGGAGTTCGAATCCACCAGCAGTCACATGCCAAAGTGTCCCTGGGCAAGACATTGAACCCCTCGTTGCCTCCTATGTGTGTCCCATTGGTGTATGAATGCAATAAAGCTCTGATTACTCTCTTTAGAATGATTTGTTCAATTAGCTTTGTAGAGATAAGTAGTGTACTGTATGAATGGGTAAATGAGGCACAGATTGTAGTGTAAAGCGCTTTGAATATCTCAATATGATAGAAAGGTGCTATATAAGTACAGTCCTTTTACCATTTACCATAAAGGTAAAGGGCTTTCATTGGCTTAAAGCCTACCTGCAGCGAGCCTGGTTATGAGTGTCACTGCATGGCTCTGCCCCCCCCCCCCCCCCCCCCCGAAAAAAAATGAAAATCTGTTCCAGGACCGGAAGCATACAATCGTTACTGATTGGTACAGCTTGCTTTCGACCGTGACCCCGAGCGCCAATTTCTGCACCCAGAATCTTCCTGTCTCTTGTAATGAAGCAGAATAACTGTACATGTGCAATTTTTAATGAGAGTCTATGGACTAGATTTTTGCACCCCCAGGAGATGGAAATATGTCACCATTCAGACAACATTTTTGAAACAACTCATCATTAACTATAAAATATTTATCTTACACAACAATAAAAATATATATACAGTACATATATTTCAAAATATTTTAAATGTATTATTTCATATTTTTAAGTCTTCAATGTAAAATGGTGAGTGATTCCAGTGGGTGAGCGATGCCCGAGTACCCCCTACTGATGAGCCGCCACTGCTGTCAAGTCCAGAATTGAATTCAAAATCTTACATCTAACCTACAAAACTCTCAACAACCTAGCTCCCTCCATCTTATATTCGAGATCTTATTAATAATAATAATTATTATTATTATTTTTTTATTTAAAAAGCGCCTTTCATGACACCCAAGGACACTTTACAGTAAGAACAAAGATCAACAGGAATAAATTACATAAATAATAGAAAATGCATAAAGAATATAAAATACATACAGAATATACAATACATACAGAATATAAAATGCATAAAGAATATAAAATACATAGAGCAAAGTTAAGGATAAGCGAGTCTAAAGAGATGTGTTTTCAGAGCAGTCTTGAATATAGAAAGAGAGGTGGTGTTTCTTAAGTCAGGGGGTAGAGAGTTCCAGAGACGAGGAGCAGAGCAGGTGAAGGCCCTTCTCCCCATGATGGAGAGGCGGGCAGAGGGTACATGGAGGTGTAGTGAAGAGGAGGATCTGAGAGAGCGAGAGGGGATGGAGATGTGTAAGAGGTCAGATAGGTACCTATATACAAGATACAAGCCAGTGTATCTATTGTGCTGGTCTCACTTTGAAAGTGAGAAGAAGAATTTTGAAGACGATGCGTGATTTAACCGGGAGCCAGTGGAGCTGCTGCAGGACAGGAGTGATGTGGTTATAGGAGGAGGTTTGAGTGATGACACGGGCAGCTTATTGTTCCATAATTTCCTAACAGAACACTTTGCTCTCAGACTGCAGGTTATCTTGCAGGCCCTAGAATTTACAAAAGCAGAATGGGAGGAATGTCTTTCAGTTATCAGGCTCCTCTCTTGTGGAACCAACATCCAGATCCTGTCCATAAGGCTGACACATTTTCCAGTTTTAAGACTGGGGTTAAGAATTTCCTTTTTGATAAATCCTATACTTAAGGTTGGCCTGTCATGCTGTATTAAGCTTAGACTACTAGAGGACAAATTTACCTTATTTCCTTAAATGATTTGTTAAAATTTAATAGTGTTCATTTGATACTACAGTATTTCTATCTTACTATGTGATTCTTGGCCTGCCATTGTGTATCTGTTCCTACTAAACCTAGCCGGTAGAATCAGATGGCCGCTTGTCCTGAGCCTGGTTCTGCTAAAGGTTTCTTCCTCACGAGGGAGGTTTTCCTTTCCACTGTCTCCTTCATGCTTGCTCAAGATGAGAGTTCTGCGATGGAGTTAAACTCAAAGCAGTTTGCGCCTCAGTTAAATAATGTTAAATTATTATTTTTAAATATGAATGTTTCTGTTCAGTGCCCTGTGACTACTTCTGTTGTGACATGGCGCTATATAAGTAAACTGAATTGAGTTGAACTGAATTGAACAAGTTAAGATTAAAAATATGACACAATGGTGCAGCTATAACTTCAGATGCCAATGTCAAAATCATAGGTTCCAATCTATCTGGACCTGTTTTTTGGGGGGTGGGGTGATCAAGGATTTTTTAAAGCTTTAACTACCTCTGCTATTGAGAAAGGTATTAAGTTAAAAGCCTGAACATTGCTTTGGACTCTATTTGCCAGTAGTGAACCATTTTTATCATTAAAAATGATGGTTTATGAAAAAAAGAAAATATTCCTGTGTGGACATAGCCTGTAGCTCAGTATATGTATTTGCTATATATCCCGGAATATATGCTATGCATTAGCGTTTTAAGGTTTTAGTCTATAACTTTGCACACAGTATTATCTCTGCTATACCTGTTTTGCTTTTTTTCCGTAAATACTTGAAGGATTCAGTCATATTTGCATCATTCTAAATAAGAAAGTTGTTGGAGAAATATAGTCTTGCTTATCTTAATTACTCAAAAAGAACTAGACTCGACAGCAGGACAAGATTTTTAACCAGTATTTAGATGCAAGTTCAGGGGAGTGGTGGCGCAGAGGTTAGAGAAGGTGGGCCTGTGATCGGAAGATCGCCAATTCAAGCCCGGGTACCGACAACATCAAAAATGTGGGTGGGGTATGTGAAGCACTCACAACTGCCCCCACCCTCATTTGTCCCACTCTGGGCCCTTGAGCAAGGCCCTTAACCCCCACCATCTGCTCCTCCGGGTGTCCTACATAGCAGCTCTCTGCTCCACACAGAGGGCTGTGGTAGCTCCATGGTCTGTGGTTGCGTCAGGAAGGGCATCTGGTGTAAAATAACTGCGAAGTCTTTGTGTGACTTAGTTTGCTGTGGCAACCCCTAACGTAGGAAGCAGCCGTAAGAAGAAAAAAAAAATTAGATGCAAGTTCAGAAACCAGTCACTAGGGAGCACAAGCTAGTGTATCTATTGTGCTGGTCTCAAGCCCGGGTAAATGGTAAGGGTTGTGTCAGGAATGGCATCCAACATAAAACACTTGACAAAACAGTAATGCAAGTTCATCAAAGTGAAACCATACCTGATCTGTCAAGGCCCAGGTTAACAATGACCATCACAGGTGCTGTTGACAAAGACGTGCCGGTGGAAATTGTGCTACAGTTAGTCAAAGACCACAAGGAGGGAAACATGTCAGGAGACAGAGGGAGAAGAGAAAAGTCAAGAATGTATGACTGAGGGTTGCAACTCTAAATGTGGGGGCAATGACAGTCAAAGGTAGAGAGCTGGATGACATGATGTAGAGAAGGAAGGTAGATGTTCTATATGTCTAAGAGACCAAGTGGAAGGGCAGTAAGGCTCGCAGCATTGGAGCAGGGTTCAAACTGTTTTACCATGGTGTGGATAGAAAGAGAAATGGAGTAGGGGTGGTCCTGAAGGAGAAGTTGGCAAATAATGTAATAGAGGTAAAAAGAATGTCAGACAGGGCGATGTGGATGAAGGTAGCAGTAGAAGGTCTGATGCTAAATGTTGTCAGTTGTTATGTTCCACAGGTTGGATGTAGTGTGGAGGAGAAAGATACATTTTGGAAGGATCTGGATGAAGTGATAGAGAGCACTCCCAGGGAGGAGAGAGTGGTGATCGGAGCACACCTGAATGGACATGTTGGTGAAGGGAACAGAGGGAATAAGAATCAGAATCAGAATAACCTTTATTATAATTGCATAGAGATGCAACAAGACCATGTACGTAAAGTTGTCTAAAAGATGGACGGAGTGCACAAAGCTGCTACTATGGAAGGGTGGTCCTCTTATTCTTATTCAGAATAATATTTTGCTTTGATGAGAAAAGGGAAGACAACATGAGCAGAGACGGTATAAAAAAGATCTCTCACTCCATGTCCTAGACAGGGCACAATTTGAGGCATAAAAAAAAACTACCACAGCAAAGCAATATAAATAGACATTATACATGTACAGTACACATAGGCCGGTGAAGACATTGAATTTTTAAGGGAAAGTTGTAGCATAGTCCAGAGCCCCCCCCCCCCCTCTCAGCCATTGTCCAGATAAGAGGTATTATTCATCATCAGCTCGGTTGAGGTTCTGTCACATGCCCACGGCCTTGGGGAAGGGAGGGGTGAGGAGACAGACAAAGCATCTTTGTTATTTTCAAAACATGCCAGGAAGAGTTGAGATAAGTCCGCAGTCAAGGCCACAGTTTAGGTCAAGCAGAACTCGTGAATTGCTGTTTCTGTCTTTTAAAATCTTGCTAGTATATATTCCTCTGATGGAAGCTTCAAAACAACCAAATTGATTGATAAGAAAGTGATGGCTAGGTTTGGTGTCAAGGAAAAAAATCAGGAAGGACAGATAGTGATGAACTTTGCAAAGAGAATTTAACTGGCTGTAGTCAACATAGATTTCCAAAAAGAGGGAGGAACATAGAGTCACCTATAAGAGTGGAGGAATGAATTTGCAGGTAGACTATGTTCTGTGTAGAAGAGGAAACCTGAGGGAGATTGGGTCTGTAAGGTTGTGACAGGGGAGAGCATGGCCAAACAGCATTGGATGGATGTGTGTAAAATGACTGTTGTCGTGAAGAAGAGAAAAAGAGTAAAATCCGAGAAGAAGACCAAATGGTGGAATCTGAGAAAAGAAGAATGTTGTGAGGAATTCAGAGAGGAGCTGTTAAAGGCTCTGGGTGATAAAAAGCTTCCAAATGACTGGGCTACTACAGCAAAAGTAATTAGAGAGACGGGTAGGAAGGTACTGTGTGTCATTTGTACAGAGAATGGATGACAATGAAACCTGGTGATGGAATAGTGAAGTGCAAGAAGCTATTCAAAGAAAGAGGTTAGCCAAGAAGAAATATGACAGTGAGATGACTGAAGAGAGGAGATAGGAATATAAGGAAATGGGACGTAGAGCCAAGAGGGAGGTAGCAAAGGCAAAGTGGAAGGCATATGATGAGTTGTATGAGAGGCTGGACACTAAAGAGGGTGAGATGGACTTATGCCAATTAATGAGATGGAGGGATCAGGCTGGAAAGGATGTACAGCAGGTTAGGCTTGTTAAAGATAGGAATTGTAATGTTCGAACAAGTGAGGACAGTGTGATGGGAAGATGGAAGGAGTACTTTGAGAAGCTAATGAATGAAGGGAATGAAAAGAAAATAAGAGTTGGAGGTAATCAAAACTGTGGACCACGAAGTGGGAAAGATTAGTGAGGGTGAAGTCCTGAGAACTCTGAAAAGAATGAAGGCAGGCAGGATGGCCTATAGGACCTGATGGCATACCAGTGGAGGTTTGGAAATGTCTTGGAGAGATAGATTTGACTCAAATATTCAATGGCATATTTGAAGGTGAGAAAATACTTGAGGATTGGAGAAGTGTGCTGGTGCCCATTTTTAAGAACAAGGGTGATGTACAGTATTGTGACAACTGCAGAGGAATTAAGTTGATGAGCCACACAATGAAGATCTAGGAGAGAGTTGTGGAAGCTAGACTTAGACAAAAGGTGACTATCTGTGAGCAGCAGTATGGTTTCATGCCAATAAAAAGCACCACAGATGCCATATTTGCTTTGAGGATGCTGATGGAGAAGTACAGAGAGGGTCAGAAAGAACTCCATTGTATTTTTGTTGATTTAGGAAAAGCATACAACAGGATGTCAAGTGTAGAATCCAGACTGGGTCCATCCTTGAAACCGGTCCGACCCAAACACCGGCGTCTGATTCTTTTATTCCCAGATGGAGAGGAAACATGCTCTAACTCAAATAATTCAAGAGATATAATTTCATTTAGCCAATTTAATGTCCATAAGACTGTAAAAAGTTAAAGTTCAGTGTTGAGGCATCCGTCCGACTCATCTTAACTTGGAAGCAGAAGCGGAGCCCATTGCGACAGCACGCCCAAGCTTATGTTGACCCTTGGCTTGGAGGAGGTGTGATATTGCACGAGGAAATCTGGAATGGCAGAGAAGTATGGTAGACTGGTACAGGACATGTATGAGGACAGCAGGACAGTGGTGAGATATGCTGTAGGAGTGATGATTGCTTCAAGGTGGAGGTGGGATTGCATCAAGGATCAGCTCTGAGTTCCTTCTTGTTTGCTCTGGTGATGGACTGACTAACAGATGAGGTCAGACAGGAATTCCCATGGACTATTATGTTTTCAGATGACATTGTGATCTGTGGTGGGAACAAGAAACAGGTGGAAGAGAACTTGGAGAGGTGGAGGTATGCACTTGAGAGAGGAGGAATGAAAGTAAGCCGTCGTAATTTCAAGTACTTGGGATCCACTGTCCAGGAAAACCGGGAGTGTGATAAAGAGGTGAAAAAGAGAGTCCAGGAAGGATGGAGCGGATGAAGAAAAGTTTCAGGAGTGATTTGTGACAAAAGGGTGTCAGCAAAGGTCAAATGAAAAGTTTACAAGACAGTGGTGAAACCAGCTATGTTGTTTGGTCTGGAGACAGAGACCTGGACAAAAAGACAGGAGAAAGAACTGGAAGTGGCAGAAATGAAAATGTTGAGGTTCTCTTTAGAAGTGACAAGAATGGATAAGATTAGGAATGTGATCATTAGCGGTACAGAACAGGTTGAACAACTGGGAGATAAAGTTAGAGAGTCTGGTAGAAAGATGTCAGACTGGTCCATCTCAATCATTGGTAGAAATATGTTAGAAATGCAGCTGCCAGGAAAAAGACAGAAGAAGGCCAAAGATTAGATATATGTATGTAGTTAGAGAGGACATGGAGGTAGTTGTAGTGAGGACAAAAGATGCAGAGGACAGAGTGCGATGGAAGAGGATGACTTGCTGTGGCGACCTCTGAAGAGGGACAAGTCAAAAGAAGAAGAAGATTAACATGCAACTTCAGATTTTCATGATAGGTTTGTAGATGAACAGATGCTCAGATATATTCATCAATTAACGCGGATTC
>NC_056506.1:6147845-6165050 GCF_014905685.2 Nematolebias whitei | reverse complement strand
CGGATTCCTCATTTTTCTGAACTGAATAAAACGTGCATTGAATTTAATGAAATGCAAACGTGAGACGTCATTTATATTTGACCCATCAAAATGAATGCGGTCATTTATTTACAGAATCAAAGTTTAACATCAAACATTTATATTAATTTGGCAAATTATGAAAATAACAACATAAGCAATCAATCAGGAAAAATCATACGGCCATGATTTTTCCGTTGCGTCACCACAGACATTTATGAAAACTGTACAGTTATGATCTTTTACCCACACGGCGGTGGATGAGCACTTTACACAGACATTTCTAAATATCTGGAAGAATTTCTACTTGAGAGAGGAGTTTAAAGATGGGAAAGAAGTTTAAAGAAGAGTAAAAGATGGGGTTTGAGGGAGTGTGAACAGAACGGCACTCTCCGGGCTTCCTTCAGCTTTTCTTACGGTACACTTAGGTGGTGAAATCGACTCTTTTACCTGGAGATGTCTCAGGCGAGATTCCGTTTAACGCACCCTTCAGCGTCTCCGTAGGATGCTGTTACTACTCCGGAGTAGCGGCTAGATTCTGTCCCTCATCAGCTCACCTCAGTGGAAAATGTTATAATCCCATGAACTCGGAAGAGCTCTGTTGTCATGTCAGGATCATCCCGGCTCTCACAGCTACTGCCCAGCGCTAGGACATATCAGAACTGTCCGCGCCGCCGAACTTCTCCGACTTTACAGAACCGAGTAGTTTACAGAACTGAACAGAACTGAGTAGACCAGGAAGTACCGACATTTTAAAGAGACCTTTTCCCGGTTCATCTGGGAGTATTCCCATTGGCCAAAACCGACCAGACGGGGTGTGTCTTGTGACGTAAAAGGTTAGAATGCAGCAAGAATTGTTATGGAACAGATCAGAAATGTTCTCACAGACAGAGAGAGTTTTGTTTTGGCGAGTTTCAGAAACAGGTGCCAAAAAACCCCCTGTTGACGTCTGAGATGATATAAACAGGACAGTCGTTCCAACACATGTCTGCTTCAACTCTTGACCCTGGAACGCACACTTTGCTCATTCAAAGGCAGAAATCAGAAAATGCATAAAAATCTGTAACAGACCTCAACATGAATTCTAACTTTGCATGAGAATTAAAAATCATTACACAGTTAATAAAATTGATTAGTTCACTGCAACATCTAAAATGGTTTGAACTAAGACACTTTGATTATCAACATTTGTAAAATAGTAATGATAATAAAAAGAGAGTGTTCTTTTCACTTGAATCTTCAAGAAAGAAAGTCTCAGGATGGGTGAACCTGTATTTCTGGATTCAAATCAATAAAATGACAGTTTCTGTCCCACAAGGTTCTTAAGGTCAAGGATTTTGACCTTAGGCTTAGTCGTGACACCAGATTAAGTTCACTACAGGTTACATAAATATACAAAAATTACACACATATACACCAGTCATGAGAATCTGCGTCAAGCCGCTTCCTCAGCTTATTTTTATATGCTTATCAGTTCAGATGAGTTCACAGAACTTGAAAGTGTCCTTGGAGCGACAGTTGCATGCTGCAGCCTCACCTCATCCATCTCTCTCTGCTAATCGAAATATCATTGGATCCAGCCCATCATGTCAACTATAGACCTGTTGGCAACCTTCCGTTTCTGCCCAAAGTGTTGGAAAAACTTGTGGCAGCCTGTCTACATGACCACCTCACCACTATTAATATCCACAAGATATTCCAGTCCTTCTTTTGTTCAGCTCATAGCACAGAAACAGCTCTGGTCAGGGTCACAAATGACCTTCTGATGGCAGCTGATGCTGGTTCTCCCTCCCTTCTGATCCTCCTGGACTTGAGCTCAGCTTTTGATACTGTGGATCATGGTATCCTTCTCCACCGCCTAAAACACACTGTAGGACTGACTGAGACAGTGCTGGAATGGTTCAGCTCTTACCTCTCTGACAGATCTGAGTATGTCTCCATTGGGGAAGCAAGATCTCGAAATCACAGTCACCTGTGGTGTTCCTCAGGGGTCAGTCCTTGGGCCCACATTATTTACCCTCTACATCCTCACCCTCAGTCACATTATCACTCATCACAGGATCTCTTTTCATTGTTATGCAGATGACTTGCAGCTCTATATCAAAATAGATTCTACAGGTTCATCAATCTCCTCTCTCACCACCTGTCTTGATGAGGTAAAAGCCTGGGTGAATGCCAACTTTCTCCAATTAAACACATCAAAAACAGAAGCTATTTTGGTTGGTACCCCACATCAGACTCACTCAACATATATCTCTACAATAATCTTCTCTGACCAAAACATTCCCTTTGCTGATACAGTGACTAATCTTGGTGTAAGATTTGTTTCTCATCTTACATTTGAATCCCATATTTAAAATATTTGCAAGACTTCATTCTTTCATCTGAAAATCATCTCCAAACTCCGTCCATTACTCTCCTTTTCTGATGCTGAAAAACTTGTCCATGCTTTCGTTTCCTCAAGACTGGATTACTGCAATGCACTTTTTTACGGAATTCCATCCAAGCACATTCAAAAACTTCATTATGTACAGAACAGTGCAACCAGGATTCTCATAAAGCAAAGGAAACATGATCACATCACCCCAATCCTTAAATCCCTGCACTGGCTTCCCATTTTGCTCCGTATTGAATACAAGGTTTCCATACTCACCCACCAATCTATTCACAGCAATGCTCCACACTATCTTAAAGAACTGCTCACTGCTCAGACATGAACATGGTCCCTCCGCTCCACAAATTCCTACAAACTCCACCCTCACCGGACAAAACTGTGCACCATGGGTGACAGGGCCTTTTGCTCTGCTGCTCCTTGTCTGTGGAACAACCTCCCTGACCATCTAAGGATACCCCAGACTACAGAAAATTTTAAGAAAGGACTGAAGACCTTTTTATTTAAAATATTTTATAATGTTTAAAGTATTTTAATCCTGCAGTTTTTTTTTGTTTTTTTTTTAGCTTTTAACATTTGTTAGTCTCTTTTAGTCCACATTACACTACGTTTTATTCTCTTTAGATATTTTATATTCTAGCACTTTGAGATTATAAATGTAAAGTGCAGTGCAAATTGAATAAATTATTATTAATATCATGGTTCATGGGCAGAGGTAATTGTAAGGATGGCACCATCTAGTGGGCCTTCCCCCTGTCTGTTCTCCCTTGTGTCTGAATTGATTGTCTGATTATCGTCACCTGTGTCATGTCCTGGTTGTGTGTATATAAAGTCTGTCTGTCAGTTCTGTCATTGTCGGTTCGTCGTTGGGTATTGCCTGTCTTGTCCTGCCTGTGTGATCCTGTTTCTTGAGTCCATGTAAGTTTTGCTGCCATGTCAGCCTTTTGATTTATTATTATTATTATTATTAAAAGTATTTTATTTTATACATCTGCCTCCTGAGTCCTGCCTGCGCTACTGGGTTCTCCTGTTCTGATCTGCCTCGAAAATCCTGACAGTAATATTCTCAGCCATACTAGTTTTTAAAAATCCATAACGTTTGACCAAAAATTCTCTACCAAAAATGTCAATTCCTTTAGTAGAATTGTATTGATTTATTTTGCCTCAATACTCAAAACATTAAACATTACTTCCAACAAAGTTAAGTCAGGTCCTCTGGATGGTTTCTTTTGGTTGAAATGTTTCGTCTTTCATCCAAAACACTTCATCAGTCAGAGGAACCACAATAAACTCATAAATCATAAATCCTTGTGGGATTGAGTTTGTTGTGGCTCCTCGAACTGATTAAGTTTTTAGGATGAAAGACGAAACATTTCATCAAAAAGAAACCATCCAGAGGTTTTGACTTCATGTTGTCTGATTTTTTTTTACTTGGATTATTGATCATGAACTTTGATTAAACATTGCAATTTTACAATGTAAACTGTAATGTTTTTTAATATGTACAAATTAAACACTAAAGTTTTTTTTTTTAATGCAAGTAAATGTAGTGGTTAAAATTGCTCTCCTGTCTTAGACAAACTAAAACTGAACTAAATGTGCCACCAGAGGGCTCACTCACTAAAAAGAAGGGCAATCAACGTTACTTTTTCTGAACTAACATACCTGCACCATCCAGACTGTTGTTTTCTCTGCATTTTATTGGTTGTTCTTTGTTTTTGTTTGTATTTTTCTATTCAGGCAGACCTGGACTTGCCAGACCTACTGGACACACCTTTAGACTCCCCAAACCTTCACAGGGACATCTTGTCAGCCCGTGGTCTCACTCGACACTATTCACGTGATGCTGCCACCTCCACCGTCAGCATCCAGGGCTCAGGGAACCACTACCACGCCTGTGCTTCTGACGACTATGACGATGTTGGCTTTGACCCGTCCATCCTCCCCCCTCCAGACCCCTGGATTGATACTGTAACTGATGACCCGCTTGATGCCAACTTCAATAGTTCTGCTATTCTGGAGGTATGTTTCCTCGGTGATGATGTCCCAACGCTTCTCTCACAACGCAACAGAACAGAGAATAAAAGAAAAAAAGCCCTACCGCCCCTCCCCACCCACACCGGCTAAGCTGCACATACACAAATGTCTTTATATAGGCATCAATATATTTTCAACATATAACACAAAAGCTCACCAGATGTCCCAGAATCCCTCCACAGAACCCTTTAGGGTGCATCTATTTTTTCCAAATGGATATGGTACTTTGTACATCACCTCTCTTATTCAATGTATATATGCTGTGGTGTGTGAGTCCTTCCAACTGCATAAACTTAGCCTCCTGGCTAGAAAAGAGCCAAAGGCAATCACATCCTTCTTGCATTTGCTGAAGGACATATCCCCAGGGACTACCTTGAACAGTGAGGTGAGTGGTGATGGGTGTACAATTTTGCCACACATTCCAGAGCAAGTGTCAATGACAAATTGCCCAAAAGTCTGCAGTTTGGGACAGGTCCAGAATGCATTCTAGAGTGTAGCTGGAGTTTGTTTGCAACAACTGAATGCAAGATACAGGTTGGCTTTGATTTTGGACAGCTTGTCTTTGAACCAGTGCAACCTGTGCACTACCTTGAATTGAATTACAGCATGTCTCAGACAGATTGAAGATGTGTAAATGTTTACTCTAAAAAAGTTAAGTCTGTTCCTCTGGCCATTCAAAAAACAAAACAAAGCAAAACAACAACAACAAAAAAATCTAGAAACGTTTCGTCTTTCATCTGAAAGACTTCCTCAGTCTGAGGTGCTGTATTCAGCTCAGTCTCTTAAATAGCACCTTCTCAGAGTGGATCAACCAGTTTGCTGCTGACAACCAAAACCAGCTGCTCACATGGTCAAGAAGGCCCATCAGCCTAACAATGGATCATTAACACACTGATGGCTGATTACTATTCACAGGGGGCTGAGTGATACTAGCAATAACAGCATTGTAAGAGGGGGACAGTTGAACACAGAGGCCTCCACCCCTGTTTAATGATGGATGATTTCTTTTCACAAACATGGCCTCTTTTACTCCTCTCTCAAACCATCATTCCTCTCTATCAAGGATGTGAACATCTTCATCCCTGAAATAGTGACCGCTGGCCTGGAAATGAGTGTAGACCGCAGAGTCCTTGCATGATGATGTTGCTCTTCTGTGCAGAGCCATCCTTTTGGCCAGTGGCTGTTTAGTTTCCCCGTTGTAAGACTGATCACAGACCTCCTGACACTAAACAGTATAACCCTGTGGATAAATACATCAAGTTCACATGAGAAGATGTAAAAACGGCAGGTTTGCTTTCTTGGACTGTGAGGTCTCAGTCTCTGATAGAGGACTTTTGCAAACTGAGGTGTACTGCAAACCCACCCACACAGACCAGTATTTGCAGTTTGACTCCCATCACCCTTTGGAGCACAAGTTAGGAGTCATCAGGACTCTGTACCACAGAGCAGACAATGTCCCCACTAACTCAGAAGCCAGGCAGAAGGAGAAATCTCACACAAGACAGGCTCTAGAGCAATGTGGATATCCTAACTGAGCCTTCCTGAAAGCAGAGAAGAAACCCAAACAGGACTCCAGTCAGCCATCAAGTAAAAAGGAGGAACCCAGACCAGTGGTCATTCCATATGTTGAGGGACTATCAGAGAAACGGAGACGTCTATTTTCAAAACACAACGTCCCAGTGGCTTTTAAATCCCAAAATGCATTACGGCAAAGACTGGTTCATCCCAAAGATTCAATTCAATTCAGTTTATTTATATAGTGCCAAATCACAACAAAGTTGTCTCAGGACACTTTACGGAAACATTCACATAAAAGCCAATTAGTAAAGTTCTCTATCTAAGGAATCCAGCAGACAAGTTGAATCTTGGCTTCATTGCAGTCTCCCAGCCTGAGCAAGCACAGTGGCAACAGTGGAAAGGAAAAACTCTCTTTTAAAAGGAAGAAACCTCCAGCAGAACCAGGCTCAGGACAAGCGGCCATCTGCTTTGACCGGCTGGTTGAGAGGACAGGAAGGAGAGACAGACAGGAAACCCAAGCCAACCTTAACTATAGGATTTAGCAAAAAGGAAAGTCTTAAGCCTAGTTTTAAAACTGGATAATGTGTCAACCTCACGGACAGAGATTGGAAGTTGGTTCCACAAGAGAGGAGCCTGATAACTGAAGGATCTTCCTCCCATTCTGTTTTTGTAAATTCTAGGAACCACAAGTAAACCTGCAGTCTGAGAGCGAAGTGCTCTGTTAGGAAAATATGGAACAATAAGATCTGTAATATAAGATGGAGCTAGGTTGTTGAGAGCTTTGTAGGTTAGAAGTAAGATTTTAAATTCTATTCTGGACTTGACAGGGAGCCAATGGAGAGAAGCTAAAACTGGAGAGATATGATCTCTCCTACTAATTCCGGTTAAGACTCTGGCAGCAGCATTTTGGATCAACCGAAGACGTTTTAAAGAAATATTTGGACATCCAGATAATAAACCATTGCAATAGTCCAGTCTAGACGTGACAAATGCATGGACCAGTTTTTCTGCATCATTTTTAGATCAGATGTTTCTAATGTTAGTGATATTACGCAGGTGGAAGAAGGCAGTTCTAGTAACGTTTTTAATGTGGGGGATAAAAGACATGTCCTGATCAAAAATAACACCAAGATTTTTAACATTAGAAGTGGAGGACAGATTAATGCATCTAAGGAGGGAGAAAGATTGAAAAAGTAATTCCTAAGGTGCTCAGGTCCAAAAACCAAAACCTCAGTTTTGTCTGTGTTCAACAGGAGAAAATTAAGAGTCATCCAGGTTTTTATGTCTTTAAGACATGCTTGTAGTCTAAGTAGCTGATTGGATTCATTGCGTTTAATGTACAAATATAATTGTGTGTCATCAGCATAACAATAAAAATTTATCCCATGCTGTTTAATAACTTTACCTAATGGAAGCATATATAAAGTAAAGAGTATTGTCCCAAGCACTGAGCCCTGAGGAACTCCATGACTAACTTTGGTGTATGAAGAAGATTTATTATTTACATTTACAAACTGGAATCTATCAGATAGATATGATTTAAACCAGTTTAGAGCTGTTCCTGTAATCCCAACATTATATTCAAGCCTCTGTAGTAAAATAGTGTGATCAATTGTATCAAATGCAGCACTGAGGTCTAACAGGACCAGTAGAGACACAAGTCCATTGTCTGAGGCCATGAGAATATCATTAGTGACTTTTACTAGTGCTGTTTCTGTGCTATGATAAGCTCTAAACCCTGACTGAAACTCTTCAAACAGATTATTTCTTTGTAGATGTTCACGCAACTGACCTGCAACTATTTTCTCTAGAATTTTTGAGATGAAAGTTAGATTAGATATAGGTCTATAGTTGGCCAGAATTTCTGAATCAAGATCAGACTTCTTAAGTAAAGGTTTAATTACAGCAACCTTAAAGCGCTGTGGTACATAACCATCCATTAAAGACAAATTAAGTAGATCCAAAATGTGGACATTAATTAGGGGAAATACCTCTTTAAACAGTCTGGTTTGGATGACGTTATTATTTTTGACAATTCAGAGCTCAACAGGACAAAAACTGTCCAAACATAAATCAGGCTCTAGTGAAATTTTTAAAGTTGTCTCAATTTGACAGGGGACTAGAGATAGTAGAAGGAAGGATGGTTTGAATTTTTTCGTAATTGAAATAATTTTATTTATAAAGAATCTCATGAAGTCATCACTACTTATAGTTGTAGGAAGGGGTTGAACGAGTATATAATTTTTAAACTCGACATTAACATAATAAAACCCGAGTAGAACTCGAGTATTTGATGACGTCATAGATCTCAAGATACAAAAATAAATAAATAAATAAAACCACAAAAAAGCTAATTATTTACAGTAGTGAGTCACGTGAGATACGTGTCACTTGTTGTATGACAAATATATGGATATATATTTATGCATACTTTTCACGAGTTCTTCATTTTTCTGACTGTAAATGCCGTGCATTGAATTTAAAGGAATGCGAACAAGAGACGTTATTACCTTTGACCCATCAAATGAATGGAATCATTTATTTTCAGAATCAAAGTTTAACATCAAACATTTACATTAATTTGGCAAAATATGAAAATAATAATAGACAGTTTCACAGAAAATGAACTTCAAATCACTCGGCGGTGATTTGAGGACTTTGCTTCAGATATTTCTAAAAATATCTGCACTGATTTATGAGAGAGAGGTGAGTTTAAGAGTAAATTGAGATTTATCTTACAGAGGAAATATGTGAGGGAAATTTAATCTGTTTAACCAGAAATTGCACGCTCCGTCCGATCTCAGCTTCTCACGGTACACTTGGTCAAAATAGAACCATCTACCTGTTGATGATGAATCAGCGTCGGAGTAGTTCCTTTCTGACTCGTTTCAGCGTCTCCGTCGAGAACTACCAAACCTTCAGAGAGTCGTGCGTAGTTAGCTCAAAACAGAATTATAATCCCAAAAACCTCTGGATTCTTCATTGCTCTCTTGGACTCTTCATTGCTCTGAAACTTTCAGAACCGGCTGCACTCTCAATCTCAATCTCAATCTCACATGAACTGGGAAGTTGCCACATTTTATTTGGGTCGACTTCCTGTTCAATTTAGAGCTTTCTGATTCGTGGAAGGACCAGAAAGAGGAGTGGTTTTGACGTAAGGTGTTTATCAACAGTCGAGGTCAGAGAATGAAATTTGTTTTCACATACAGAAAAGATTATTGCAGCAACAGCAGACTTCGTGGAGTCAACTCTTGGTAATCTTCTGAAAAAGTTTAAACATGACATTTTTCTCGGTAAACATTTTAGTTGACCGAAAACCAACCTTTCACATACTTACGACTTGACTCATTTCAGACAGAAAATCAAGGAATGCTTATTCAGGTGATTTCTTCTTGGAATGAGGAATAAAAATCATTACTTACTGTTTATGTAAAATAAAGATGAGTAGTTCTTTTCAACCTATAAGCGTTGAGTGAAACTACCACAATTGATTATTAAAACATTTGTAAAACAGTAATGATTATAGAGGATTGTCTTTTCTGCTTGATTAATTCAAGAAAGAAAGTCATCAGATGGCCCAGACTAATTCAGATCAATGAAACTAACAGTCTCTGTCCATCTGGTAGATTTGAGGTCATCTGGTTCACTACAGTCCCCCCTTTGGAAATCATCACCTGTCCATGGGGATGAATTCCAACCGTGAACTTAGACCTTCAAATGTCCTTGAGCTTGATGTAATCCAGCAAGGAAGACCAAAGTCAAGGTAATTCCACAATGTTCTTGGTGTTCCATTGCGTTGATTATAATCCCATATCGTCTCGATAATCCCATTGTAGCAATGCTTTAACCCCTTGGAAACAGAGTCTGTAATCCATTGGAAAAAGTCATATAATCCACAACGGTAAATCCACAGCGATTGGAAGTGTTGATTAATCAGCATACAGAGGGGTACCCTTGGATTGAACTGAAGAAGCGGCCACTGGATGAAGAGTTGAGACCAACGTCAGGATTGCAGGTCGCCTCCAGCGAAGGTTGTCTCCAGCGACGTCCAGCCTGTGCCGTTCTGGTTCAATGTGTCATGCAATTATGTGGTTTAAGGTGGGCTTATGAAGGGGATTTTACATAAGGCCTTAAACTATATGCATCTGGTGTGTAAGCTATTATGGTTGGGAACAGCTACAACTACCAGTTAAGGGGTGGAGAATGCTGAAAAGGGGTAACTACAGGGGTTTATGCCTATAGAAAAGGGTTCCAAACTATTTTTCCATTTCTAACTTGGTTTAAGTTAGCTTTACATGGTAAAATATAGTTTGGTGTAATTGTCTGTTGTCCTTTAGACGAACGACTTGAGATTGGGTGTTTGGTTTTCCCATAAATGTTTTGGAAGTCTATGGCGAGACTTATCAAAAAGAATTAGCTATCCCCCCGAATAGAATTGTTCGAGTAGGTTCGGCTTAAGCGTTGTGAGTTCAAGGTAGATTATGGTACTCAAGGTAGCAATAATATACATTGACTCCGCAAAGATTGCAATTTAGTGAATGAACTGCATGTTGGCATGGTTAAAGGCTTCTTAGTCTCTAACTTACTACACAACAAAATTCATTCTTACCTCAGAAACAATACCAAAATCAACTAAACAACGTTCCAACACCGACAAGAGTAGTGACTAAGCATCTAGAAACATCGTTTCACAGCTTCTCCTCACCCTGGTTGCCAGATTTCAGTCACGCTGTCCCGTTTTATCAAGGGTAGGTCCTGCGAGTTTAAACTATGGTTAATTTTATTATCCATTAGTTATCTTCTGCTTGGATGACCCTTGTTCCCACGAGGTCTGATTTTGTGATGTCTTTGTCTCCTAAGGAGTTATTGCACGCCTTGTGTTGTTTAACCTGGTTACGGTGTACCCATTTAACAGTTGGCTCTTTTTGGCCTTTACTGATTTTTATCTGGTAGATAATTGGAGACACTTTGTCGGTTATCAGATGGGGTCCAGTCCATCTGGGCATCAGCTTACGGGCGAGAGTTCCGGTCCCGGACTCTACTCTCCCAGTTTTGGGTGCAAACGTGTAGTACCAGACCCTGTCTCCCACTTGGAGTTCCTCGTGAGAGGCCTTTTGGTCGTAGTACGCTTTGCGTCCTTCAGCTGATTTTTCCAGGTTTTTCTGTGCGAAAGCAAAAGTGTTCTTAAGATGTCTTTCCAAGTCTTTCATGTATTGTTGTGTGGTGTAGGCTGTTGCCATGGCAGCATCGCCTGGTTGGTACAACAGGTGCAGAGGGAGAGTCATTTGTCGACCCGTCATCATCTCGAAAGGAGCGATGCCAGTCGACGTGTGTGGAGTGGCCCTTATGGCCATGAGGACCAGAGGGAGTTTCACGTCCCAGTCCTTGTGGTTTGCGGCTACGTATTTTTTCAAAATACTCACCACAGTCCTGTTTGCTCTCTCAACCTGGCCTGAAGCCTGTGGGTGGTAGCCAATATGGAAGTTGGCTTTGACGCCTAGCGTCTTCCACAGTTCCTTCATTACTTCACCTGTGAAGTGTGTACCTTGGTCTGAGTTCACCCTAAGGGGAAGTCCAAACCTTGAAAATACATGATTCATTAACAACATAGCAGTGGTTTGGGCTGTGTCATTAGGGGCTGGTAGACATTCTACCCATTTGGTAAACGCGCAGGTTACCGTGAGAAAATATTTATTTCCTCTAGAGGTCTTAGTGAGTGGTCCGACCCAGTCAATCTGGAGGTCCGACCATGGAAATGCAATGCCTCTACTATGCAGTGGTGCTCTGTGAAGTGGTCTGGATGGTTGAAACTGGCCACAGATCAGGCACCCTTTTATGTAGTCTTTGACATCCTTTTTCATTCCAGGCCAATAAGCAATCTGTTTTAATGCTTTTAGCGTGGCATTGTCACCCTTATGTCCTGCGGACGGAAGGTCATGTGCATGGACTAACATCACCCCCCTGTGGTCATGGGGGACCACGAACACAGGTGAGGACGTCCGTCCATGAGCAAAAGTTAGGATGCCCTTAAGTAGTTTTAGCGGTTTGCGCAGCTGAAAGAGGACTTTAAGGTCTGGATTGGAATCCAGCTCGCCTTTCGATGGAGTGTATTTGTCTGGGTCAGTCAGATACAGCATCATCGAGTTAATTGCAGGATCCAACTTCTGAAGTTGGATGATGTCTGGGTCAGTCAGCATTGGGCGCACAGAAACTGTGTTATCAGCAGGTTTAGCTGCAGCTTGTGCACGTGTGACCGCCATTACCTCAGTTGTAGCTTGTGACGACTGAGTTTTGAGTAGCCAGGAGGGGTCAAAGGACCATGTGGGTCCGTCAACGGCTCCTTCCTTGGCTAGGGAGTCTGCAAGGTCATTGTAGTACTTGTCATCGCCTGGGACCCTGGAGTGACCTGGAACTTTCTTCCAGAAGATCTGTAGATCATGTGATGTCACTAAGTGATCACATGTCATGAAAAGCTCTTTGTGTTTTACCACCTTTTTGTTGCTTGTGAGAAAACCGTTCTGTTTCCACAGAGCGAGATGACACAAGAAACTCAGTCGAGCATAGTTAGAGTCAGTGCAGATGACTAACGTCTGGATGGAGCGTTCCACTGCCATCTGTAGGCCTATTAGGATTGCAGCTATCTCAGCGTACTGAGAAGACTGAGAGCCCAATTTATAGCCAAATGTGACCTGTTCCAGGTCTTGGAGGAGAACTCCTCCAACACCTGCTTTGCAGACTTTCTCGTGGTGGAATGAGCATCCATCCACGTACAATGTCGCCATATCTTTACAGATATTGCCATCAAAGAAGTGGTGATTTGGGTCCTCAGCAGCTGAGGGTTTACTCACAACCGGCTGTTGGGTGGCTGGTACATCCCGTGTACATTCTTGGCAGATTGCCAAATCAGTGCCCAAGTGCGACTTCTTATTTTGACCGTAGCGGATGTCTAGGTTAAAACTTTGAAGTGCCATAAGCCAGGTTGCAACACGTGAGTTTTGTCACCACACCATCTCTGATGCGTTGGCTGTTCAGAAACGTTACTGGCTGGTGTTGTGTCTCAACAATGATCCTCTGTCCACCAATATAGCAGGAGAAATGTTTCACTGCCCACACAGTGGTCAATAGAGCCTTCTCACAGTCTGAATACTGTAATTCAGGGCCTGCCATTGTTTTGCTGGCGTAGGCCACAACACGCTTGTCTTTGTCGTGTATTTGGTACAGACCTGCACTCATGCAGTGAGGTGAGAAGCCCACTTCCAAGTAGAACTCTTTGTTGTAGTCTGGGTAGACTAGACATGGGGCTAGCTTGAGCCTGTCTTTGAGAGCGTTCATTGCCTGCTGTTGTGTATCAGTCCAGACAAAAGGAACGTCTTTCTTTAAGAGTTCAGTTAGTGGTTTTGCGAGATCCGCATAATGCTCTATGAACTGGCGAGAGTAGTTACACACTCCCAAGAAACTTTGTAGTTCTTTGAGATTGGTTGGGACTTTGAGGTTGTCTAGGCCTTGGGTGCGAGTCAACTGTGGTTGTACTCCGTCTGGACCTACTAAGAGGCCAACGTAGTCCACTTTGGTTCTGCACCACTGGCACTTTGACAGTGAGATTTTAGCACCAGCAGTTGTTAGCTGATTTAGGACGTGGTCGATCTCAGCCAAATGGGAATCCAGTGTTGGCTGCCTCAAAAGGATGTCGTCCACGTAGATTAGTGTCCCACGCTCGTGGGCGTCTGGACATGCTTTGTTCAAGAAGATGTTGAACTCTGCAGGTGAGTTAGCGTAGCCAAAGGGACACCTGGTAAAGGTGTATTGTCGGCTGCCAAAAGTGAAAGCTAGTTTGTGTTGATCCTCGGCGCGCACAGGGATGGTCCAAAAACCAGAGGCGACGTCGAGGGTCGAGAAGTACTTACCATCGGTGACCTTTGGCAGTTCCTGATGGAGCTGAGTCATTGGCCACCTGGATAAGGGTACTTGTTTATTTAGCTTTCTGTAATCTATGGTAAGTCTCCACTTACCATTTGGTTTTAAAACTGGCCATAGAGGCGCAGAGTAGGTGCTATTACATTGTCTGATTATACCTTTGACCAAAAGGTCATCAATGATCTCCTGGACAGGCTGGTATGCTGCCAGAGGGATCTTGTATTGTCTGACAAATGTTGGCGGTGCGTTGGGTGGGGTTGGGATTCTCACTGCGTGGAGTGAGGTCAACCCACAATCTGTTGAATCAGTTGCAAATGACTTTTCTTATTTTAAAAGAACTTGGCGAAGTTTGTCTCTTTCTTCATCAGATGTCAGAGCGTCAGCTTGTGCGACCACCTGATCAATCTGTGATGAGACTGATAAGGGTTCTTGCTCCTTGGGGAGCTCCAACGAATCCCTTTCTGAGTCGTCGGGCCTGTCTATGGGTAAGACACCATAGGTTTGAGGTCCTTGGCCGACATCATCGGCTGAGAAAAGAGCTATGGCCTGTGTTGGTTTTGTGAACCATACTGGCCCAGCTTCTTGACTCGGTACCAGATTGTCTGGGAGTCCTCCCAGAAATGGAATGCCTAGTTCAAAATCATGAAAGTCAGTTGAAATCAACCATCCTAGCATAGTGTTTTTTGGGATCAGCACCTCATCCATGCCTGTGTTACACACAGCAATAGATGTGGTCCTGGAGTCAAGACTCACCTGGTTCGTGGCTTCCACGGACAGTCCCAAGTTGAAAAATGCAGGAGAGGGTTGAAAATATGCCTGTTTGTGGCTAATAGCTTGTCCAGCTACGATGTGGATTCGCACCATTAGGTTAATCACCTGAGGTGGTACTGTGGTGGCTTGGTTGCTAGCAACCTGGCAGGCCTCTGGAATGGTCTGCCCAGCCTTAAGGTTTGCTGTGTCTAGCACAGGCGCATCCTTTGTGGCTGGTTTTAGGGACCACAGCACCTTGGTAATGGTGTCCACGTGGACACCTAACCTTACCAAAACGTCAGAGCCTATGTAGGATGCATGTGGTAAGTTTTGGATAACGAGAAACGGGTGAACCAGTTCTCGTTGATTCCAGTTCAGTTTTAGGTTAATGACTCCTTCTGCGGTCATTACCTGTGAACTATTGGGAACTAATGGAAAGCGGAAAGCTTTTTTAATTAGTTCTAGACCAACGTGTTTGTGAACCAAGGTTTCATAGAAAGCTCGGTTAATTGCTGATTTATCTGTCCACAGAGGCAGAACAGCATCGTTGGTGAGGGACCCTTGGATCTCTACACCCTTAACTACCAGTGGTAGGTAGTGTTTGGCGGACTCTGACTGCTCCAGCTCACAGAGGAGACTGTCTTGTTGGGTCAGAGTTTGGACCACTGAGCGGGTCTCTTTGGTTTCACATGACGTCAGAGGAGTACTCACCGGGCTCGTGTCCTCGGCTGAGGAGTCCTTTGCGCCTTCCGCGGTACCTGCTGTTGGGCAGTCTGTGTCACACTCCGGAGGCGTATCGATTGGCAGTGGCTTGCTCACTGTTGTCCACATCGTTTGATCACCATAATCTATAATCGCGTCGAAGCGATTTATAAAATCCTGGCCAACCAAAAATGGGAATGAGTCAACACGAGACACGTGTACTGGGTGGTACAGCGTCATATTGCCAATCTGCATGTGAACCATTGCTATAGCTGTCAGGGTTGTTTTCTTCTCTGAGAGACCCTGCATTTCTATAGCACATTCAGAGAGAGGTATCATCCTGTTAACACTGGCAGCGGCCGTCCTCAGCTCCTCGAACAGTGTAGCTGACATAATTGTTATGTCTGCCCCACCGTCCAAGAGTGCTTCGTGTGTGAGGACACCTTCGAGTGTTACTGACAGGTACGCCTTCTTGGCGACCCCCCTTCTGATAAAGTTACACAGAAACCTTTTGGGTTTTTTCTGACGCTTCTTCACGCGTTCAGCCTTATCTGTGTAATCTTGGTTTGTCTGAACCGTCAGCACAGCAGAGGCTGTTTCTGAGCGTTCAGCTTGCGATGACTCGTCATCGTTTGTGTGTGTGTTTACCCCCCCTTCTTCTGATGAGGGGTTGTTCGAGGCAACAACAGCAACGTCTTGGTGTGGTCCACCGACACCTGTAATGTTGTCATTCGCGCCCCTAGATGTAATAGGGATTACACTACTGCAAAGTGCTCCTGGTTGGGTTCCCGTGTCAGTGTGTTTCAAAGTTTCTAACAACCTGCGTAGTTTCTCTGTCTCTTCCGAGCTCAGAGGTGTAGGGCCTAGTTTCTGGAACTTTTGTGATTTTTTCGCCTCGGTTCGTTTCGTCCGAGGTGGGGGACGGTCAGGTACGTCTTTCGGGGGTTCCTTTACGTACTGCCCCTGAGGATATGGTTTCCCATATCTATGCGTCCTGCGCTCACCCCTTTTACGATAATCACTGTCATCCTCTGAAAGAGGAGCTTTTTTGTCCCAGCGTGCACCTTCAGGACGCGGTTTGTTAGTTTGAACAGACTGTTTCCTCTCTTTCTTAGGAGGAGGCGGCGAAGCACGTCGTCCTTCCAGTTCAAGAGGGAGGGGTTTAACCTTTACACTAGGAAACACTTCAATGGGCGTCTTAGCACGAGAACATGCTTCAAACACATTCACAGCACACTGTTTAATCTCACTGATGGATTTTTCTCTGAAATTTGCCATCATTTGTACTGATTGTCTGAAATCAGAGTGGAGATTTTTGCTGAAAACAAACTTAAAACCATCATCTTCTTCCATTCCGGTCTCATTTCTGTTACCAAAATAAGCTTGGAAGATTCTTTTGTAATAAACTTTTGGATGTTCAGTTTTACCCTGCATGACCTTGTCTGCAGCTGGGAAACCAGCAGATCCCGTGCAGGAGTCGTACTCTCTGATCAAAGCCCCACACAGAAGGTTGTAATCCCTCTTCGTTGCATCTGGTAGACGCTCGATGAAGGTGAACACCTCTCTGTCCGAAGTGAGCCGTATCAGACTGATCTTATCCTCTACCGCAGCATTAGGATAAGATCTCAATCTGAACTCCAGATCTTTGAGATACGCTTTTGTTCCAGATGAGCCCATCGGTCCTGGTACAAAGCATTGTACATATTTTGAGATTTTCTGCAAATCATCCATTGAAGGAGACTGTATTAACGGTCTCACATGCGTGGTTGGTGGTGCATATTGGTCAAGGACTGCCCCTACCACCCGAGATGGGGGTGGAGGTGACTACATGGCGTTAGGAGGAAGAGGTGCATATCGGTGCAGGTCTGTCCCCA